>NW_026925208.1:0-25761 GCF_032062105.1 Saccostrea cuccullata
TTAACATATTTGAAGTTATGAAAAATTACTCAACCCTAGAATCATTTTTTTTTCTTAGATCGGTTACAAGTTCAGTAGTAAATCCTGTAGTTCGTGAGATAACAATCATTAGAATTAAAAAAAAAGCATCATTTAAGCTGTCTAATCTAAATAAGATTCACTCAGACACTCGCTACACTAACATCTAACAACATCCCATAGCGTCACGTCAGAGGTCAAATCGGAATAACTCTAGACATATCCGCTTCAACAAATACACGTTGATTTTGCATGCGCCGATTAAATTGGTTAATGGAATTTGAGTTAGTGTAGCGAGTGTGCGAGCGGACTCTAACATTTCATTTTAATTAGTTTGTTATTAAAGCAGACATTTTACGCTTCCACTTGATATCTTTTCCCCAAAATTTAATAAACGATGGTCTCTGGATCGTCGTTTAGAAAATGTAATTTTTAAAGGTAAAACATCATGCTTTCAAATTCATAGAGAAAAGACCAAAAGAAATCTTTATGCTTTTTCTTAAAAATGTCTTAAATGAGTCGATAATTGCTTCAATTGATTTCAAATTAACCTATACACGAGTCAAACACAAGATCTTGAAAAATGTTAATAATCAAGAATAAAAAGTAACTACATTCCAGAAAATCCCCCCACTTTCTTTGAAGATTAAAAAGTTTAACTAAAAGCTTGATTTTGTCTAAGTTACCTTTTCTATTTAAAAGCAAGAAATGTATCCTTCGCAACATTGTAATAAAAAAGTCTTATTTCATAAAAGTTATCTTCATGCTCGGTCTCATTTTATTCAAACAATGACTTTTCGTACTAGGTCTCTTTTTATTCAAGCAAAGACTATGATCTTAACAAAGAAAAAGGGACTCAATCAATGAATTCCAAACTTAGAAAGGCAAAATTTATCATTCTTTTAATGCTTTGTACTCGCTCAGCTATCCTGCAAAGTGCTCTTTTAATCAAATTATTCAGACTATTTTGTTAGAGTCGATATGAATCTAGAATAAATTTTTATTCTTCATGAAGTTTGGAAACTTGATATTCATGCTTACTTTATCGTAACATATAAAATTTATGACATTACCTGTGCTCCTAGGATGTTAAGATTTTTCTTCACAAGAAGATAATGCGATTTACCAAAGACTCTCCATTGCAGAATATCTAAGATAAATAAGAACACATTAGAAATAGAGTTTCTCTATGAATAACAGAATTTGAATTTTTTTTGATATATTATATATATATAAAAGAAAAAGAAAATGCAGTTTCAAAATTTCATTTAACACCATATATAATATTAGAATATTTACAATGAATTATAAATTGGACTAGCAGGTAACATGTTCAAAGTTAATGATGGGACTATAAGAATATTTTTTCCATTAAGGACGGTCTAAAACATATACTTGTTTGAATAGAGAATTGCACAAATCCATCGAAAGGTACAAGTCCATTTGCAGAGCTGGTTGCAAAACATCTTCTAGATCCATGGTTAAAAAAATAACTTACACAACCAGGTAGTTTGAAACACCTTGAGGCACATTCTGACAAACTTTGAATTTCGTTGTACTCTCCCAAAATGTAAAGTGTTGGCATTTTGTTGTCATTTGCAGAAACTCGAGAAAAGTCCGAAAATTCTTTGAAAGCACCAAATACACAAGCATTATATTGTGAAATTATTATTAGAAATAAAATAGAAAAAGAAATGTCCATTTTGATTCATGAATTGTCTAAGGGATCTGACAGAATTACTAGAAAATCCATACAGAATGAAAGAAAATGAATATTCACAGAGTCAACCGTGTATTACGTAGTGCGCATGTGGGGAAATTGATCTCTTTTTTGTAATTGAAAAATACGAATATTCCACAGGTTGTTAGACACTCTGATATATTATTTATACCTTCCTTCCCTAATCAATATAAAAAACTCATCTTATTGAAAAAATCAAATAAGTCATTTATCTCGAAAGAAAAAATCATATCTAGTGCAAGGTATATTACAATTTTAAAAATAATCACATTATCAGGTGCGACACACTTAAAATTTATATTGTAAATTGATACAAGAGGCCCATAGGCCTTAAAGGTCACCTGAGCATCATGCAACAACATTCAAATGATTGGATTTGGTTCAGGTTTTAAGCTAGATGCTATCACAATTTTGAAAGAGGCACCATTGCTAATCATAACTATACACTTAGCAATTGTTGAGTTTGTTTACTTAATACCAATAAGCAGGGTAGGGGAACAAAAAGCATGTCAACTAATCAGTAATATTCAGCAATAATCAGGAATGCTCCATAACCACACATTAACCCCTGACCCTAGGTCTACACATTGCACAATTTTTGAAAAGGCACACTTGGTTATCAAAAATGTTTGATTAATACCAAGGAACAGATTTAAAACAATTCATTTTCAGTATATAAGTAGAGCCCCCCCAGCCCCTCCCCATTTTGGTATCCCTTACACAGGGGCCTTGAAATTCAAAATTCTGGAAGAAGAGCCCATCATAACTATGTAAATAGTTCATTTGCTTATTACCCAGGAGTAGAGAAAAAGAGTTTCATAGATGTAATGTATTTTCACCATATAATCATTATAGAGCCACATTCTAACACCATAACCCCTGACCCTGGGGCCATAAAATTCATAATTTTGAAAGAGGCACTCTTGCTCATCATAACTATGTACTTAATTAGTTTATTTGATACTCAGGAACAGAGAAGATTTTCAAAGAAATAATGCATTTTCACTTTATAATCAATAAACCCCGCCCTAACACCATAACCCCTGACCCTGGGGCCATGAATTACACAATTGTGGTAGAGGCACTCTTGCTCATCATAACTATGTACCTAATTAATGTATTTAATACTCAGGAACAAAGAAGAAGATTTTCAAAGAAATAATGCATTTTCACTTTATAATCAATAGAGCCCCGCCCTAACACCAGAACCCCTGACCCTGGGGCCATACAATTCACAATTTTGGTAGAAGCACTCTTGCTCAACATAACTATGAGCTTAATTAGTTTATTAAATACCCAGAAGCAGAGAAGAAGATTTTCAAAGAATTAATGCATGTTCACTAAATAATCAATAGTGCCCCGCCCTAACACCAGAACCCCTGACCCTGGGTACATGAATTTCACAATTTTGGTAGAGGACTCAATGCTGATTACAATCATACAAACAGTTTGACTGCTTGATGTCCGGGAGTAAAGAAGAAGATTTTTAAAGATTGCACTAATTTTAGTGGTTTTTGCCCCACCCCCTAGGCCCCAGGGGGGCAGAGACCACGAAATTCACAAATTTTGTTCCCCTTCACCCATAGATGCTATATGCCAAAATTGGTTGAAATTGGTTTAGTGGTTTCAGAGAAGAAGCTGAAAATGTTTAAATGTTAACGCACGACGCACACCGCACGACGAACGACGACGGACAAAAACATATATAGCATAGGTCACTTGAGTTTACTCAGGTGACCTAAAAACGTCGTCGATATATCTGAATGTTGTTTTAAAGGCCACAGTAAGAGCCCTATCCTTTTAATCCTTTCAGATGTATCGACGACGTATTGTCAATTAACAATGGTAATTTCCATTCCTACGTCGATATGATATATCCATGAGAGCTTGAGATAAAAAGATACCCAGAGTCTGAAACATCTGGGTCATTCTTGGATATTTTACTTGAAAAAGACGTTAATGATAACCTAACGACCAAGTTATATGATAAATGTGACGAATATGAATTTTCTATCGTCAACTTTCCTTACTTACCTTTATTTAAAGAGAGACCATAGAAAAAAAAGCTGGTTGTATCGGTTTATATTTGTAAAAATTATATTTTGGAGTTCATATGTGTCTTATAGATCCTATCAGTTGGATATTAAATCTATTTATACGAAAAACCTGTGAAATATTTAAAACAAAATACATCAAAAACTTTATAAAAAATTTCAAATACGATTAAAATATGAATTTCAGAATGAAACTACATGTAATTGGTGTATTGATATCAAAATATAGTCTAAGACCTTCTAAAGACCGAGAATTAACTTGGACTTAGACTTTAAGAGGGATGAATTTCATGAGAGCACTTGGACTATGGACTACACTGTTTAAGAGGGGGGAGGGTGTTACGGACTATGTTGCTTCATATTTTTTTTCGATTTTATCTTAATGTTATACATATAGCTCAAAATGGTTATTTAAAAGGTTTATCGGTATATTATTTAATTTCAAGATTGACCAAGATTGACCATTTCAAGTAAAAAACCATAAAATTACAATTATCTATATAAAAATCAATGTATACACTTCAAAAAAAGAAACTCATGGTAGGAACAATATCCTGAAAAATGTTTAATAATTTTTTCATAATTTCTTGTTTAGAAGGATATGATGCATTCGAGTAAAAAGCATTATTAAGGTCTTCCGTTTCCAACAGAAGACCTTATTGTTTTCGTTCGGTTTCTTTTTAGGGTCTTCCGTATCCAACGGAAGACCCTTCTATTATTCTATTGTTTCTTTTTCACTTTTATTATTATTATTATTATTATTCTTTTTTTTTCTTTACAATTTTTGTGCAGAAGATTTCTCGGAGATGGCTCGACCGATTTTCTTGAAAATTTCGGAGAAGATGTATCTTTATCTAAACCTTATACGTTTTTTTCATTTTTTTGAAATTCACTTCCGGTCGTGAGTTATCGCCCTTTGATCGAAATTTTGATGACCTCCATGTCTGTGATAGAACTCAAAAACGGCTAAAGCTAGAAAGCTGATTTTTTCAGGGATGATAGAGGACATGTTGCCATATTGCAACATGGTCAGGAAATTTTCCGGAAGTGCCTAGTATGGAAGCTCGGTAGGGGTCAAAATTTAGGACACGAATCATGACTGATTTTTTGAGACATTTTGCATCATATCTTTTAAAGTATCATTATTTTGTCAAAACATAATGAACATAATTTGTGCAAAATGACAAGATCTTTAATATGATATCAAGAAAAAAGTGCTGACTCATCACAATAAGGGCCAATAGGGGCCAAAAATCTTTTTTCGATAACTCTTAATCGGTCAATATTTTGTTAGACATTACAGAAGCAAAAATGTTAATCTCAACAATCTACAACTGCATATTATAATTTTTATGTCGTATGTTACATAATTAGGGGCCACAGGGGGCCAGAACGCTAAATCTTTGACGCTTTATATCTCAAAAGTGGGAAATATTTTGATAAGTAGTATTGAACAAAAGATGTTCAAAATAATGTTCTGAACAACATACAACCTTTAGTTTTTCGCTATACGTCCCCTTTAAGGAGTTGAAGGGTTGGCCCCTAAATATTTCTTTTTCAAATAACTCGAAAACGAAAGAGAATCTCTGAATAGTTGTTGAACAAAAAGTGTTGAAATTCCTGAGAGCTTTAAGAAAAGATCAAGAAAAAGGGGCTGGGCACTCAAATTAGGGGCCGAGAGGGGCCAAAAGTCTTTAATCGATAACTCTTTAGCAGTTAATATTTTGTTATACATTACTGAAGCAAGAATGTTTATCTCAACAATCTACAACTATATATTATGATTTTTATGTCGTATGATACATAATTAGGGGCCACAAGGGGCCAGAATGCTAAATCTTTGACGCTTTATATCTCAAAAGTTTGAAATATTTTGATAAGTAATATTGAACAAAAGATGTTCAAAATAATGTTCTGAACAATATGCAACCTTTAGTTTTTCGCTATACGTCCCCTTTAAGGAGTTGAAGGGGTGGCCCCTAAATATTTCTTTTGCAAATAACTCGAAAACGAAAGAGAATCTCTGAATAGATGTTGAACAAAAAGTGTTGAAAATCCTGAGAGCTTTAAGATGAAATCAGAAAAAAAGGGCTGGACACTCAAATTAAGGGCTGAGAGGGGCCAAAAATCTTTAATCGATAACTCTTTAGCAGTCAATATTTTGTTAAACATTACTGAAGCAATGATGTTTATCTCAACAATCTAAAACTATTTATTATTTTTTGAATGTCGTATGGTGCATAATAAGGGGCCACAAGGGGCCAGAATGCTCAATCTTTGACGCTTTATATCTCAGAAGTTTGAAATATTTTTATAAGTAGTATTGAACAAAAGATGTTCAAAATAATGTTCTGAAAAACATGCAACCTTTCATTTTTCGCTAAATGTCCCCATTAAGGAGTTGAAAGGTTGGCCCCTAAATATTTCTTTTTCAAATAACTCGAAAACGAAAGAGAATCTCTAAATAGTTGTTGAACAAAAAGTGTTCAAAATCCTGAGGGCTTTAAGATGATATGAAGAAAAAAGGGCTGATCCCTAATATTAGGGGCCGTGAGGGACAAAAGTCGAATTTTTAAGTCTTTATGTTCAATGTCTGTTTACAGATTATGGAGGCAAAATCGTTCTTCTTTACAATCTTAATCATTATTTTAGAATGAAATTCTCAATCAAAATCTTATCTCATCTTATCAAGAATCGGACGGAAGACCCACTCGTTGCTCGCAACGAGATCGTATCTAGTTATTCTTCTTTTTTTTTTTACTTCCTAGACGCCAACTTTGAGGCGTCATATCTCACTCATTTCTCTACGGATTTCGCTCAAATTTTCAGAGGTTATAGACATTTATAAACTCTATCAGAATAATAACTAAAATTTCAAAAAGTTACTTCCGGTTTTGAGTTATTCCCCTTTAAACGAAAAATCATAGGCTTTCGTTTCCGGATAAAGGCTCAGAGACCACAAAAGCTGGAGCAGAAATTTTTTTGTTTTAGATAACAGAAGGATTGAAGTTGTGCACATCGGTTTTTGTTTTTCGATTTCTGCAAAAACCGTTGGCGCTATATAGGGGTCAAAAATTAGTAACACCTAGAAGAGCGAAAATTTACAGATATTTTCCTTTTCATCTTGAAAACTAAAAATATTTTGTTAAGACATTGTTGAATAAAAGTTGTGCATAATTACAAGCGCTTTCATTTGATATCATTAAAAAGGGGCTTGCCCCTAAAATTAGGGATCTAGGGCCCTTGAAAGTTTTTGTTTAATATCTCAAAAAGTATTGTGAATTTATAATACGTCAAATAAGCAAATTTGTTCCAAATGTCAAGCTTTATCTAATGAGGTTGTCAAAATACGTCCGGGGACGTCACTACCGGTCAAACCGGAAGTAGTCAAAAATTGCATATTTTTGTTGTTCTTGACAGGTTTTTGAATATCATATGTCACTGGAGGCTTAAATCTTAATCTTCCGTCCGTTGACGGTACTTCCGGTCAAACCGGAAGTTGCCAAACATGGCTTGATTTTGCAAAAATGAACATAGATTTGGAGGATTAAACCATTTTTCGACTTCATTACTCTTTTTTTTTTAATGAAAGTTACTTCCGGTCAAACAGGACGGAAGACCTACTCGTTGCTTTGCAACGAGCTCGGCTCTAGTTTCTAATGCAATTGTTAACTTACACCTATTCTACAAATCTCACAGACAAAAAAGACCTGATTTAGCAAAATTCGTAAAAAAAAAACTTTATATCAATTTTCATTTGTTTGTTTCAGATGCAATTGCTTCGGGCACAAAAGGGCTATTAATAGCGGGGGTTTTCGATATTTTGAATTTGGTTTTATTTGAAATCTGACTCTTTCTAAAAGTGCTGCATCTGAATGTTGCATAGCACAAAAGGGAAAATGGGCAACAGGAAGCAGGTATACCACAGTCTACAGTTGCAAAAGGTTTTAATGTTATGCACAGCACCTTCAAAACATAAATCATTGACCTGGAACCCCCATTGTTCACAATAAATACGGGAGATCACATGTGACATCAGCAACACAGCATCACTTCAGAGGATTACGTAAACTTCATGAATGTAACAAAATGACGTCGTCTACAGCATTAGCTATTCCTGAACTGAACAGACAAACTAACAAGATTGTTATTAGTTGACTATAAATTATTGCAAAAGTATTATTCATGCCATTGTTCTGACCCCACAACACCCAAAATATCAACTTCAAAGAACTCATATCAATAGAGTATGACCACATCATTACCGCTGAAAAGTTTAGTTGTGCTATTAGTTCAGGATGTTTATCGGAAAGCGTTTTATAAATTTAAGAGTGCTCAGGCTTCGCAATGATCGTTATAGACAGAAAATTGCCTCCAGGACGTTAAAAAATTGGTAGTGTAATGATAAGGAAAACGGTATCATATAAAAGCAAGACTAATATGGTTCGTATTCAAAAGTTACTCTTACGATTCTCTACCTGCTCACGCCTATTCAATTTTGCAGCATTTTATAGCCGTAGTTCAATCTGACAATACACAGCAACACACGGCTGTTTGACCCCCCCCCAATTCTTGCAAAGCAACAACAACCTGTTTCTGCCATAGTCATCTGAAACGCCAGATTTCACACCCCCCCCCCCCCCTCATTGAGCAGCATTGGAAAAAATGGATACACATTATTATTAAAGACAATCGCATCCTCCGACTCTGCAACAGCTGTCCAAAGCTTTACATTTGGAGTGGGAGAATAGTCCTATACAGTTTTTATCGCACACATTTGCTTTCAATAGATGCTGTTTTGGCTATCAATTGTGACTGCGGGGGCATACCAGATATTTGTCTTCAATTACCTTAAACTGTCTAGGATTTTAAAACTCTTGAGAAATTATTACATTTAGATGGTATTCCCATTTCAATGTGTCACTAAAATTCTACTATGCGTTTCTTTTTTTAAAGAGTATATATTTTTTTATAAACTTACAATTCAGTGACATGCAAATTCGGTGATGAAATTACTTACAGTGAAGGTCTCACTTTGTACTAAATCGCAATGTTGGGAGTTGATCCTTATCTTTTGGGAACAAATCCCGCTATAGAATGTGAAGAATGGTTCGTGAAAATTAATAAACCATTAAACCATATTTTGCCGTGATGCAGCCAGGAAATACCTCTTTCTGATAAAGAAGTATAGTTACATGGAAATTTGTTAAAGAACCTTTATTTGAAGAGTCTGTAGTCGTTCTGTATGTAGAATTTGTGTGGCCAAATACTAATATTCTTTTTAAAAAATTCCAATGCAAATTATTCAAAATGGATTACTAGTATGTACATGTAGCATAAGAAGGAAAACTGTATCATATATATTTGAAAATATGGAGTGACCACAAACAGAACAGGGCAGACTCTACAAACAAACCTGTAGTTGAAATATGTTAATATTCAGACACTATATCTTTAATAACAGTCGATTATGTATAAATCAATTTATGTATTCGCATAAATGCGATTTATGTTCATAAATAATTTTAAGCCCATTTTTATCGATAAAGTCAAAAGAAATCACTCGATTGACCTTGGCAAGACATGTGGCATATCTCTCTTTCGTTTTCGATCATCGCAGGAAATCTGATTTATATGACGAAAGATAGGAACTTTTTTTAGATCTAGTTTAAACCATGTCATCATTTGTTTTGTTTACAACTGAATGAACATTCAGAATAATTGATTCTAGGCTATATCAGCAAAGATCACTCTTCAAAAGGCTTAGTTAAACAGCCAATCCAAGCAGAATGATGAGCATGAAAATATTTGAATTTGTACAATTTTATATCAAACTTAAGGTTTTTCTGTCTTCTTCTTTGCAGTTGATATTTTAAGATTAATTATTGTAAGTTTCATTTAGGCTATATACATGTATATTACATGAAATGTATCGATAATCCAAGCGTAAAACAACGCACGCGCAATGCTACCGCTTTTGAAGTCTGAATCTCCCTATTTTTCATCACAATAGGTTAACATGTATGCCATTTCTTGTGTATTTCTTGTGTATTGAAAGTGGGACAAGCGAGATAACTCTAATATTTTTTGTGCGTACTTGTTTTTGGAACAGCCTCAGTATCAGATTGAGTACAGTGTCGGCGCCATATTTGTATGGAAATATAATTTTAATTTTGAACAACCCTCCCACCTCTCCCTAAAAGTTAAAAATTTATAGTGTTCTCAATTGATGTAATTTAACAATATTTTCCCATATTTCTGTTTTCAGTAGGTGTGGCATTTTTACCTTACCCACCTTTGATGTAAACATTTTATATAGTAATTTTTTGATCTATTTGGAGGTTGCATATAGTGATATTGGTATCACTGCAAGGTTTATTAATGTAAATCTATTAAACTACTTTTTCATTTTTGTAATAGTTTTACAAAATTGTCATTTAATAATAAAAGACCTTTTTCGACTTCAAACGGTGTTGTGTTGTTATCAGATAGTGTAATATTACATCAAACAGAGTAACCTTTAGTGCGAGTATCAGGAAGATGGGCATGAACATATTGTTGTACTAATTGTAGTCATTGTATCAAAAACGTTTGTGAATTTTTCTGATAGTTGTAATATTAGGGCTATGGACTATATAGGGCTAAGAAACACCAATCATTCTTCTAAAACTTCTTTTAATGTTGTCGAAAAAGCTATTCATTACGGTTTAATTCTTTACTGGTAACTGTGAAAATATAAACAAGACAATTAATAATAAATTATATGTTCTTCTGTTAAACAAAAACTATAATGAAGAATGGGGCTAGGGACTTTACACATACAAGATATTAGATCAGTATGGAAAAAAATACAAAATGTGCACACAATTTAAAACCACTATATCTTTATTACGGTACTTTTTTCTTAAGTAAAATCAATTATTTTCAAACATATATTTGCTCTCTTTTTGCCAGAAATTATGAATTAATTCAACATAAATACATCTTAAAATATATAACAAAGGCATATCTGCACACATTTATTCATAATTTCCACAATTTCTATCCTTTTTCTTTTCTGTAAAAAAAAATTAACCAGAATGATTTTTTTAAATAATAAACTATATCTATTTTGGAATGTTTCATTCAAAATAAGTTTAATTTACCCTTTTTAAAAAAAATGTAAACAAGTAAGTACAACTGTGAGCATAACGCTTCAACAGTTATGAATCTGAGACTTTATTCTTTTTTTTTCAAAGATGCTGGTAATATATAAATATGATATACCAATGGAAAGCTCTCAATCTGCTCTTTGTAATGCAACTAAAGACATAAAGATAAATTAAAGAGTAACGTCTGTATTACATTAATCATGTGAAAATGGTCTCCTGATTTTGGCCAAGCCGTCCAGTCAACAAAATTGACTCGATCTTTGTATTTTGTATTCATGAATTTCCTTACAATCCGCACAAAGATACATAATGGGGTCCAGCATATGCTCTTCCAAGTACCTTTATTCCTCATAAAATTTTGAACTCCTGTTACGGAGCAACTTTAAAGAACAAAAGCACATTCAAAAAGTGATTCAAAAATCTCAAAGAACATGTAGTAAATCTGAAAATAACAAAAATTTTCCAACATATTAAGTATGTATTATCTAAACAAACGACCGAATTTTCTAGAATTTTGACAACAACTTTCACTTTTGGTAAAGAAACTAGACCTTCAGGTAATAAGAACTTATTTAATATAGCTAAATTTTAAAAACTATATTTAGATTGATTGATTGATTGTATTTTGTTTAACGTCCCTCTCGATTGACTCCTTTCTTCGCGATTCTAGATCAGACGCTTTAACCACTGTGCTACGCGGGCGACAATACTTTATTTAGGTGTTTTTCTGATAAAAACAATTGAAAGAATATTTACAAATTTTATAATTCACCTTAAAAAAGATAATTGCCGAGCTTTCTACGTAATAATGTTTTTAAGCATTCTCTTCTCGAATACCTTTTCTCTTATAGATTTTTTTTTAAATTTCTCTTTCAAACTGAACTGCAGAACATTAAATTCTCATATGAAAATTAAAATTTGATCAAATTATGGCCCTGTGGATTGTATGGCCACAAAAGGTCACAGAAACTTTGGAATTTATTTGCGTATCTCCTATATGAATTTTAAATCGAACCTGCCCATGCATAGTACATGCTTCAAAATATGTTAGAGTCAGATGCCGACTGTATAACTTTGAAAGAATGTTGTCCTTGCTCAATCACTACTGAATTAAATATCCCCTTAGATTCCAAAAACTCCCCTGTTGTCCCCCTGTCAGTCCCTGACATTTTCCTGTCTCTCCCTGCCTTTCTCCTATGATCCCCTGTCGTTGTCCCTGCTCTCCCTGTCCAGTCCCTGTCGTCCCCTGTCGTTGTCCCTGCCTTCCCTGTCTATTCCCCTGAGTCCCTGACATTCTCTGATCTCCCCTGTCCAGTCCCTGTCGTCCCCTGTCGTTGTCCCTGCCTTTCCTGTCTACTCCCTGTTGTCCCCTACATTTATTTTGGCCAAGAAAAGGAGTTTAAAAAAAATATTTTTGTTGCATTTAGAGTGAAAAATGATATAGTCTTGAAAACTTTAAGTATTTTTTTGAAAATATAGACTTAGTAAAAAGTTAACAAATTTTTAAATGCCTTAACTTAATCCCCTGTAATTTAGTTTCTATTACTTGTATCAATTTGATTTTTTTAGTTAGGTAGCATTTGGGGGGGGGGGGGGAAGGCAGAGAATTGCATCGATTCTAAAGAAGAAATAAATTACCAATTTATTGCATCTTGTGATGCTAGACGGCAAATACATTGTACTTTATGAACCTTTAATGTATATTCATAAACTTTTTTTCATTTTTTATTTGATCTACTTTGAAACATCTTTGAGCGTCATAACTGTCTTTGTAAAAGAACTAGATTTAAACATTTGGGAATACATTATCAAACCTATGCATAAAATATTTTCTTCCCAAAGAATTAAATGAATAAAAAATTAATTGAAAGGAATGTATATAAATGATATTAATAAAATAAATATCTATTTAATAAAGAAAAATTATTAAATAAATTAAAAATCTATTTTATTCATTTATTTTCTTATGTGAATAAATCTAGAAATCCACTGAATTAAGAATGAATGAATACATGTACATAATTAATGAATAAATTAATAATGAGAATTATATAAATTTATTCATTTTTTTATGTTTTAATTTATCACTCATTTATATACCCAAAATTTGATTTATTAGTTTTATTTTTATTTATTTGCTGAAATATGCTACAAAGTATTTCATTAGCTTATTAAAACGACTTTTTATTATTTTAAGTCCATGATGGATATTAAAATAATCGTCTCATTACGCACAATATTAATCTGTCAATTTGATTTTTGACACATTGATTTGATTGAAAAAAATCGGTTTTCAAAACCCTAACACGGTTCTTAAACAACATCAAAGCCATTGATGTTTACCAGTAATTAACTCGGGGTACACAGTCATGACACCTATTATCTTTTCAGTGACCGCTATACCTTTTTATGTTGTGGCAGGACGACCGTGTGTATTGCAGCTGTTTGAAATAACAATTTTCTCTTTTTGTATGAGAACTGATGTCTCTCTCAATCATTTGTAAAAAAGAATAAAAGGATCTAGAGAGAAAGGGGGTATTGGTGCATTTTGGAATAAAAGTTTTTAAAATCAATACAATAATTGATTTAAAATAGTTAGTAAACAAAAAAATAATAAAATAAATAAACTTATTAACTGCATGTATTTATTTATTATTAAAAACAATCTTATTTATTTTTTAAATTGACGAAACAAACAAATTAAATAATCAAATAACTAGGGATTTGTTTTGCATATTAAAAACAAACTGATTTACGATAAATATGTATCAAAGTATTTTTGAAGCATATTAAATCTGCTTTTAATTATTTTACTTCCATGATGGATATCAAAATAATCGTCTCATTATGCACATTCTTTACACGTCAATAGCTTCTTTGATACTTTTATTTTGTTTTGATTAAAAAAAAAGTTCTCCTACAAAGAGAAAATGTTATTTCAAACAGCTGCAAACTACACACGGTCGTCCTGCCACAACATAAACAAGGTATAGCGGTCAGTGAAAAAGATAATAGGTGTCATTACTGTGTACCCCGTGTTAATTACTGGTAAACATCAATGGCTTTGATGTTGTTTTAGAACTGTGTTAGGGTTTTGAAAACCGATTTTTCCAATCAAATCAATGTATAAAAAATCGAATTGACATATTTATATTGTGCGTAATGAGACGATTATTTTGATATCCAACATGGACTTAAAATAATAAAAAGTCGTTTTAAATAAGCTAATAAAATACTTTGTAGCATATTTCAGCAAATAAATAAAATAAAACTAATAAATCAAATTTTGGGGATATAAATGAGTGATAAATTAAAAAAATAAACAAATATATTAATAAATTTATATAATTCCCATTATTGATTTATTCATTAGTCTATTTATTCATTTATTCTTAATTCAGTCGATTTGTAGATTTATTCACATAAGAAAATAAATGAATAAAATAGATTTTTAGTTTATTTAATAATTTTTCTTTATTCCTTAGACATTTATTTTATTAATGCATTTACATATTATCCCTTTCAAGTTTCAACTATTTTTTATTCATTTTAATTCTTTGGGAAAAAAATTCCATGCGTAGATTTGATAATGTATTCCCAAATGATTAAATCTAGTTCATTTACAAAAAAAAAGTTATTACGCTCAAAGATGTTTCAAAGTGGGAAAAAGTTTACATAATTATATATAAGGTTCATAAAGTACAATGTATATGCCGTCTAGCATCACAAGATGCAATAAATTGGTAATTTATTTCTCTTTAGAATAGATACCATCCGCCTTGTCCTCCCCCCTCCCCCAAACGTCACCAAACTAAAAAAATCACATTGATAGAAGTTGCAATAATATATATTACAGGGATTGAGTCTAAGGCATTTAAAAATGTGTTACCTTTTAACTAAAGTCATATTTTCAAAAAAAAAAATACTCTAGTTTTCAAGACTATATCATTTTCTACTCTTAAATGCAACAAGAATATATTTTGAACTTCTTTACTTGGCCAAAATAAATGTCAGGGGACAACAGGGAGTAGACAGGGAAGGCAGGGACAACGACAGGGGACGACAGGGACTGGACAGGGAGAGCAGGGACAACGACAGGGGATCATAGGAGAAAGGCAGGGAGAGACAGGAAAATGCCAGGGACTGACAGGGGACAACTGGGGATTTTTTTGGAATCTAAGGGGATATTTATTTCAGTAGTGAATGTCCAGACGTTTTTTGTAATCCTTTCCTAAAAATAAACAAGTAAACGATATTTCCCCGCTTTGGTAGCATAAAACATTTATTGATCGTTCTAGTGTGCATACCAGTTATCTCAAAGACAAACATTGAACATATACTGAGCAAAATAAGTTTAGCAATTTAAGATATTTATCATAAAACAAAGATAAAAAATAGACACAGCACTTAGAATTAAATTTTGATGTGAGCTTGTCATCACATAAAAATTTGAGGCAATTTTTATCAACAATTGTGTGTTGTTTTGAAAAAAATATCGTGAAACTGATTACTGATACGGGTTTGAAAAGTCAGATTCAATTTCAATATTGTGTAAAGCCTCCAATTGCAGGAATAACAACAACACAACGGGGTCTCAGGCTCCTTATAAGATTTTGTATCTCTAGCATAGTGATCTGGTTCCACTCCTGCTGCAGGACAAGGGTCAGTTCCGCTACGTTGTTGACGTTATATCGGTCTCTTAAACGACGACTAAGAATGTCCCAAACGTGTTTAATTGCTGACAAATCTGGCGATATCGCGGGCCAATCAAAGATCTAAACATCATTCTGACGAAGGGGAGCTTGTGTGTCGTGCCGGTACGCGGATCTGACATTTCCCATGCGAGGTGGGATTGTCGATGACGTTGAGTTAGTGGTACTGCTATGAGAGGTTTTTGAGCTCGAAAATTTGCTAAACCTAGCTTGTTTCTTACACTTTGTGCACATAACCTCAGTTCAGTTGCACGGCGTAATACTTCTGTAACCTTAGAAGCAGCCATGAACAGTAAAACGTTACGTTGTTACGTTGTAACAGTAAAATGATCATGACTAACCGTCGTTTTTCGTAGATGTCCTGAGCGCTGACATGTCACTAACATGTCAAGTGGTCCGGGATCGGTTTATAAGTCGACATCTGGTTGACGGATGCACAAGAAAGTGTTCAATGACAACTTTTTGTGAGCAACCGGCTTAACCACCTCTATAGTTGTTTGACGTTCATTTTTTAAAAGTCCTAGACGTTTCCCCAATAAGACGTTTTTGCAATTTTTCACCGGTTTTCTTTAACAAGTGTGTTCAAAGGGCTTTTCAAGTAAAAAAATCTTCTGGGACCATGTGCGTTCGAGCATGTCCATTTGTATTGTTGAATTTTCACAACGTTGGACGACGCGGTTTCCGTGCGTCAAGTTAAAAAAAGAAGTGTGTCTTTTGTTACCTTTTTGTATACTGATTTTAAGTAGAAACAAAATAAAACAATTTCGAAAAATATTTTTCAAATTATACCTATGGAAATATGATTGCTAAACTTATTTTGCTCAGTATACATATGCTGATTTCTTTTCTTTTTCCAGTAAACTGCATTGTTGTAAATGCAGACGATCCTGTTTGTTAACCAAAAGGAAATAATTTGAAAAGAAGCGGGACAAGTTTTGAAATTCAGAAAATAGGGTAAAAGTATTTCATTTTTCTTTCACAAAGTAATATGGAAGTAGGATATATACATTTTAAGTCAATGGAATCCAGAGTTCGCTCCCACTTAGCATCCGAAACTACTATCGCTGTCCTTATATGCACATGTCCCACTTCCAGATTACTTTTTAAAGGAATAATTAAATAGTGAAGAAATTTGTATGTTACCAAAGCCAACAGGGAAATGCCATTAATCTGTTAATTCTTAGGAATGAATGATAGAGTAAAAAGACATTGCATGAATGAGGACGGAATTCTTTTAATCTTTAATAGTTGGCAACAGACTCTTTTAGATTTTATGGCAGCGACAGGTTGTGATAAGTATTTATATATTCTGTTTTAATTCAAATTAAGAGGGATGCGCAAGTGAAATCCAAAATTTCTGTGACCTGATATTTGAGTAGCTTCCCTTTACGAACATTTACGAACGTTCCGGGGAAAATATACCCATTTGGATATAGCAAAATGTTATAAAACAACAGGTAAGATTTTTTTTTGTGTTACAGAAATGTTATATTTGAAAAGGTAGGTAATGACACGACAATATTTGAGAACATTGTGTTTTGCTAGTCCTATGTCCTTTTTGAATTCAGTCAACGTTAACATTCTCATATACTAGTATTCGTGTGCACTGTTGTTTGATGCGTAAATGTAATAGTCAAGTGAAAGAAAGTTTCATTTTATCAATTAAAAATCATAATTAAATGATAAGAAATGAATATAATACTTAATCCCTTTGACCAACATACATTGTATTACAGAAAATATTTGAACAGAAAACGTTGCACGCATTGATGACGTTTTCCGTCCAAATGTTTTCTTTGATACATGTACATCGGTCAAAGGAAAAAAATTCCATTCATTTCATAAATAATCTAAAAACAAAGATTTGAAGTTTGCATACGTTGTAAAGCACGTCTGTCGAGGGAATCTAAACGCAGTGTTGTCTCTCTAATTACTAATTACAATGTTTGATATATTACTTTTTTACGCATTTAGTTGACATTTGACAAAAAATAAATCAAAAGATATATTCCTATATGCTTAATTTAGTGTTTGATACGAGAGTTTATAGGATTGAAGGAGATAACTCTGATTTAATAGTAGGAACTTCTGTGTGTAGACCACGTTCCTCGTGTTTTTCTTTTTTTTAAATAAATGATTTAATATTTTTTTTACAGACATGACAAAGGTTCAAGTGCTCAAGTGTACATAAGTACTAAAAGCATTGCATTTTAAGGGTAGTTGTTTTCAATCAGAGTTTGAAATATTCAATGTTGAATTTTTTTTAACATCAACGTATAATTTTTATTTTAGGTTATAACAACAAAACTATAAATATAAATTCAAAATGGTACAGGTAAGTGAAAGCTAATAATATAAGCTATTCCTTCACATCCATTTATACGTCCAGCAAAGAATGAAATAAACGAAATGTAAGTAAATAAACATCTACATATATTTGACGTGCACAAAATTAAATATCGTTTTACTTATATTTTCAAATCATTCCTTTACAGAAACGGAAGATAGGGTAAATCAAATTCTAAAGAAGAAAAGAAAAATAACACAGGCACTTGATGTTCCACTTTTTTTTCTTATATGATGAAAAATATAAAATCTCGTATCGATTTATTTATTTTAAGACATTTTATTTCTCTCCCCTGTAAAGTGATTGACAGTTCTTTCTAAGAATAAAAAAAAATGTTTTATGCATTCTGCTTCTCTATTGGCCAATATTTATCGTGGCACATGACCTCCGTTTCCAAGAATATATACTAGACAATATTGCTAACGCACCGCTTGTTAATTCTTATTTGTGAATCAAACATTTGGTGGATCGGTGGTAGTGTATATATTTTGCCATTATTTCCAAAACAGTGGGATTGACAAATGTCTTGGTATTATGAAAAGACCCTCGACTGACCTTCTTGTCCGAAAACCAATTTCCAGCTGTGCACTGGGCACCATATTTGCCCAGATATGAAATTCTTGATCATTAAAGGTGGTCTGTGAGGTTGCCACAGGATGAGTCCACCATTAGAAATTAAATAACAAATAATCATTTACTCTGGTATCGCCTCGTAATCATCCAGTTCCTTAGTGTCCAAAACTACTCAAATTCCGGTTGAACCAGTTTTGTGAAACACTTTTCAAATTATTGTAAGCTGCTATACTTTAATCAGGTGGCTATCTATAGTAGATAATTTTATGTTTGTTAATCTATCTGTTTTTTTACGAGTGGAATTCAAAAGTTTTTAATGTTTTCATTTTTTACAGATTTCTCTAAAGGACCCCCTGCAGACGCCATACTCTCTGCTTTAGCAAGCTCTTCTAGCCTCGAACGCCGCATACGTTGTAACTTTTCCCCCGAATTTTTAATGAGTGAGAATGTAAAGAACACAACTTCAATGAAAAAAAAAATGTTTTTTTTCCTTCGAAAATAGAATGGACACGATTTTTTTCTATGAATTGGTGACCCTTCATTAAACATTGTACATTTTTTATTATTTGGATTGACATTAATTTGGCTTATCTTTCATAAAAATATCATATTTATATATAAAACCCATCATAAACAGTTTTTTTTAGTAAAATATTAAATCTCTCAGGTGATGCTTTAGCAAATTTATCTAGTGTATATATTTTTCAAACAAATCAACGACTTTTACGCTTATTTAGAAAAGGGAGGGTCGGTATTCATGTTAAAGAAAATAGCTTTGCTTGACAGCTAAGGAGAATTTAGAAATTCTTTGACCTCCAAAGCCAATTACTTAACTAACACGACCGATAGGAATTATGTGTATCTGTTGTTACAGATATTTGTCAGATCATATTCTTAAATCTTTAAGTAATTTAAAGAGCTGTTGAAAATTATTCTTTTTTTGAGTGTGATGCAAGAGGGAAGGGTAGAGATCTTGGCCTTGAAATATCTATGCAATTTGTAAATGAATGCTTGAATAACTTTTTCCTTTTAATTAGTTTTTTAATTGATAACTGAGTATTTATTCAATTAAAAAAAATTTCTTAATATGTGTCCAGCATTAACTTCACATGCTTGACAATTCAATCTTGAAAGACTCTTCGACAATTCATTTCTGATATCTGCTTTTTATTCTAGTTAGTTAGTTTTACATCTATACAAACACTAGTAATCAAACAATATAAACTGAAATAAAATATCTTACCAAAATAAATGATATATAATAGTTATTCACGGACATGCAGTTTGCATTTTGTAAAGATTTACATGTTTTATTTTTACAATATGTGACTGCTTCACTATTTATGTCCAGAAAAAAATCATTTAAGGTGATTCCACCATCACAATTTTATAGGTTCAAAGTACAAAAACTGCATTTATTTAATAAACTTTAAACTTTCCAATTATTACAAAAATGTATAGGTCACCAAATTATTTAAGATGCGAAACATAAATAAACAGAAGTTTATGTCAACAAAAAAATCGCACATTTTTTGAAAACAGTATTATGAAAAATATGTAAAAACTGGTTAAAATGATTAATTCTGATGCTGAGTGTTCTTAAATACTTCCAACTTAAAAGATACTATTGAATTGTGATTATCAGGGAAACTATTTTACAATAAAGCAAATGCCTGAATGAAAAGACCTAAGAAGGAGTTATTGCCCTTGTCAACATTTTTTAAAGATAGAATAATTGATTAAATATAGAAAATATGTATTTTTAAAATTCTTTAACTTAACAATATTTGTCATTACACCTATTGTAAAGCGTTCTTCCAAGAGATATTTTTCTATTAGGTATAAATTAAACTGATTACAGTTTTTGCAAAAACCTATGACATCATAGGAGGGTGGAATTACTTTAATTTTTAATTCCAACACTTTATATACATATTATTTAAGTATGATATGTTTCCTTTATAAATAAACAATTTTCGACTAATAAAATTAAGTAACAGGCATTTAAGCATGGTTTAATTAGACCTATCCTAATTTTGCTTTATTTGACCGACATAATTTGTTTCTATATCAAATAGCTAATATGAATATGTTGCAGAAAAAACATCAAAATCTTAAAATAGAGAGAACATAATTACACAAAATCACATTTTAAAATGATCTCAATGTAGACCGGAAATGACCTTTTAGACAATGATAAATAAACTAAAGACATTGGGACAATGCATGAGATATTTTGACTTTTGACTTTGAAGATTAGTTCAATGTCAAAGGTCAAGGTCATCGATAAAGTATTAAAATTGTCTTTTTTAATGACTTTTACCCTTGACCTTCAAAATGTGATCTTAACCACGGCCGAAATGTACGATCCCTTCCCATTCTTTCCGGGATTGAATGTGAAAAGAATATCTCGTAGTTCATTAAAATATTGACCAATGTTAGGAAAGCATAGTCGGAAAATGAACTTTGATGTGACCTTTTCATACCCAATCGCAATACACGAATACTGATGTAAATTGTTGATTTCAATTGCGATGGAAACAAAACTATTGACTGAATATGACGTCACAGTAGAAAGGCGTGAATATTCTAGATCACGATACGGTTAGGAGAAAGCAATATGCAGAATCCGGACCGTGGCTTGAGACGATGTCCCTTCATCGGGAAAAAAGAACCAAGATCATTTAATTCAACATAAAAAAAAAATTATTGACATATTTCATAAAAGAAAATGAAACCTCATTCGCACATAGATATAAAATGGGGGGAAAATTGTTCAAGAAATTGCAACGCACAACAAACAAATCATTAAAAAATATTTACAATATAATTGTTACCAAATAAAAATATTTGTAACAAATAATCATGAATTTTCTATCGTATTCATTACATTAATAAGAATCACATACTCTTACGTGCCAAAATACAACTTGATTTAAAAGCAGTGGGGAAATTGCAAGGACGGAGGAAGTTTGCAGCGAACAAACTTTAACAACATGAGATAGGGAGAGGGCGATTTAAGTTTTTAGAACTTGTGCCCAATCCCATTGTATATATTTTGTGCAATAAAATATGCTCAAACCAACAACATGAGATAAAAGAAGCCTTTCAGCTGGAGCTGAGGAATAGATTTTCTTCATTCAAGATGATGGGCGATGGAAACAACATAGACAAAAAGTTGGATAAGATCAAGGATTGTCTAGCTTCAGCAGCGACTGAGACAGTGGGATATAGGAAAAGTGTGAATGAGGAGTGGCTAACATCTGATACATGGACTCATATCAGAGAGAAAGAAGATCAAATCAAAGATACTATACTGTAAAGACAACTCAAAGCAGGAACCCTTATCAAAGTCCTACAGGAAACAGATAGAGAGGTCAAAAGTAGTGCAAGGCGAGACAAACGGAAAAAGGGAGATAAATCAAAGTGTAACAATTAACTTGTGTGGATTAACACTTTTACTCAAAATAAGTAAAGTGTTCACCAGAGTGCTTTTAGACAGAGTTAAACAACAAGTCGATGCACAACTGAGAGAGGAGCAAGCAGGTTTAAGATCAGGAAGATCATGTGGTGACCAAAATTTTGTATTACTAAATATCACAAATTAAGCAGTCACTAGAATGGCAGTTTTCACTATACCGTAAATTTGTAGACTTTGAAAAGATGTTTGATATTGTACATCTGGAAAGTTTATGGAAGCTCTTGAGATTGTATGGCCTACCACTGAAGATTATTGACATTATCAGGGTTCTGCATGAAGGATTTCAGTTTAGTGTGATGGTTAACAATGCCAAAACAGAGTGGTTTCCAGCAACATCAGGACTGAAACAGGTCTGTATGCTATCGCCTTGCTTTTCATTGTGACCATAGACTGGGTGATGAAGGAATTCACTTCACCAGGGATAAGAAAAACGGCATTTGATGGAGAATGGAAAACAAACTGGATGACCCGGATTATGCCGATGACCTATGTCTCATCTCATCCATCTATCAGCAAATCAATGAGAAAACAATCAAACTCTATACAACATCTAGAAATCTAGGCTTAAACAAAAATTTTAACAAGACCAAAATAATAAGAATCAATGTATGGAATAACAACCCCGTAAAGTTCAGATGTAGACACCTTCACATACCTAAATAGCATTGTAACAACATCAGGAGATAATGACGAGAACATTACATCACGAATCAAGAAAGCCCGTGATGTGTTTGCCATCTTACAACCAGTTTGGACCTCCTCCTACATGACTATTAGGACAAAGCTTAGGATCTACAATAGGAATGTGAAATCAATACTATAAATAATATGGATCAGAGTGCTGGAAGGCCCGGAAAGACCTCGCAAGGAAACTGAGAGTGTTTGTAAATCGTTGTCTTCGGACCATATTTAAGATCAAATTGCCAAAAGTAGTGCCCAACAATAAACTAAGAGAGATGTCAGGACAGGAAGATATTGTGATGTAAAGTGTAAGAAGAAAGTGGAGATCTGTCGGACATGTGCTCAGAAAACACCAGCATAACATCACAAGAGAGAGCATTTTGTAAACGGTCGACGACAAAAACAACTTGACGAAGAACAACAAAGAAAGAACTGAAAGAGATAAGGCTTACGTGGAAAAAATAGAAAGAAAGGCAAAGATAGGACTATGTGGAGGGACTGTGTGCCTGTCTTATGTACCGTCTGGCGCGAAGAGGCGTAAGTAAGTAAGTTATTTATTTTGTATCCATCATCTGTTTTTTTGTTTTGCTATTTCTACATTCCAAGCACATCCTGTCAGTTGTTGTTTGATTTTATGCCAAGCATTTTCATTTTAAAGCTGTTGTCTGGTATTTTTTTCGATAATTTATAATTTACATTGAAATATGTGCTAAAGAAATTGTAGTATAGCCTTAATTTTATTCTTCTCACCACACACGAAAATTTTACCCCTTTTACATCTTTTCAAACTTTCTTGACAGTGGCATAGAGCCTAATAAAGAACTGATGGCCACCGAAATCTAAGTTTTCAATTTTTACTGTTATATATATTTTCATTCACAGCATCTTGACCTATATACAAGTAATATATAAGATTGAATTTTTCCCTACTAAATACTACTTGTTCACTTGTTGATACACGTTAAATAACAACTTAATATTTCATTCAAACTTTAGTTTGAATGGTGACGTCATGATTATCAACCAATTAATCTTTCACAAACAAAATTCCTTTGAGCTGAACAATGGTCGTCATCCCACTCATAGTCAACATAGCTTGCTAACGTAACACAGTCTTGATTAAAAGTATTGTCGGGATTACCCCAGCTCCAGTAAGTAAACGGAACAGCTTTCAACGACGATAGGAACACCCATTTTCCCTCCTCAAAGATATCAGTAATCCCAATCCGAATATCTACATTAAAATGAAGAAAAAATATTCAGTATTTATTTATTTGACATTTTTGTAACAGTGTGAGTTTGAAGAAAAGTAGTTATGAGTTTTATAATATGCGCTAAGTATTTTAGAACGTTTTAGCATATTACAAGTATTTTAGGAAGTGTGAACTGCATGTCGCAGAAAGGTATAAGATTACCGGCGTAAGCAACAATTGCATTATTTAGTCCATAAAAAACATAAGAAAACAGAAAGCATTTTGTTGATTAATTGAATGTGCTTAAAAAAACAGTAATATCACTGCGATATGTATTTTATTGATATTCTATTTAAAAAAACATGTCCAAATAACTATTTCTTACTTCCACTTGAAATGACCCTTTACAGCCGCCGCGAGAATATCGAAAGAAAGTTTTTTTTTAACTTGACTAGATGGCTGAGCAGTTTAGTGTACCGTTTCTGAAAGGCTTAAGGACAGATTTTGTGGGTCGAGTGGTAAACCTCGGGTTGGATTGGGAGTCCGTATCCTTGTAAAGTGAATTTAAATTCTTTTTGCTTTCTATACTGAAGCAAAAAAAACGCAAAATCCTATTTTATGGGGAAATGATTAAACATTGTAAAGAAATTTGTATCTTTAAAGTATGGATATCTTCAATTGTGTAAAAATCGATAATGGACGGTAGAACAATTTTCATACCATTACCGGAAAATAAGTTTGAGTCTGCTTAT
This sequence comes from Saccostrea cuccullata, assembly GCF_032062105.1. Taxonomy (NCBI): domain Eukaryota; kingdom Metazoa; phylum Mollusca; class Bivalvia; order Ostreida; family Ostreidae; genus Saccostrea; species Saccostrea cuccullata. Next base: position 24,704 of record NW_026925208.1, read on the forward strand.
TAGAAATTAAAAAAAAAATGCAATTTTAACAAAACATTTGGCAATATTATGGAATTATAAGGGTTTGTAATTGTTGCATTTTATTTCCTGCAGTAATACTAAGGCTTCTTGAAAATGTATTAAGTACGTATTTTCATTGCTCTAGCTGGAAAATCTGAAAATAAAGGTGATGGAAAGTCGCTGATGCAAAAAATCACTACATATCGCTTCAACAGGCTCTTTCGTATCATATGCATTAATGACGGTCCGTGGACAGGACAGGAAGTACAAGTGTTTCTACACTGCGTTAGGCTAGAGAAAATTCGACTTTATCATCAGAAAAACAGACATTTAAAAATGACAACGAATATTTCCTTCACTAAGATCTCTATATTGATAAATCGTAGAATTTAAGCTGTAATTGTTGTGTAGGATCAAAGTCTTGCACGCTTTAATTGAATGTCTTGGAGGGGGTGTTTTAACAGTCATTATGGTATTTTCAAAAGTTGACAGATAATCAATAAACATTTTATCAAATGTCTGATGTTTTGAAAAGTGAGTTTAGCCTTACTGTATTCATTTTTTAAAAATCATTAGATAAAATATTCAAATATTTGTAGATTACTGTTTGTTGCGTTTCTGTTTATATATACGTGGTCTGCCTGTTCGAGAAACGTAGTTCAACTACTGTAGAAGTACTTTTTTCCGCGTGGTATTTATTTACCTATGTATGCGGTCACAAATTTGTCCAAGCGTACTTAATATAAATAAAAGGCATATAGAGATAGTCTGAGAAATCCGGGTAATTTTCAACCCGCGGATCAAACGGAAATGGAGATTCCGCGGAATTATGACCCCGTGGAAAAAAGTACGTCTACAGTATATGACATATTTAGTTATTTTGCTTTGATAAAATTCGTGCTTCTTTTAACTTGAAAATACGTACAAATCTAATGCACATTAGTTTTATCCTCATTGGCGGTAGTGGGAATGGTAAAAAAGCGACATGAAATTCACTATTTAACGTTTATTTAAAGTTGTGCTAAATGTTTTTTTTTTCATTAATATATATGTGCTAT
>NW_026925209.1:0-25487 GCF_032062105.1 Saccostrea cuccullata
TTTCAATGTCTTAACTTCAAGAGTGCTGTGCAACAATATATTCAAGAAGTGTTGTAAATCAGATGTGGAAACTTAAAAATTCCAAGGAACTTTGGACAATTTGAAATCACAAGATTTCACCAAAATCAACTGCTTTAAAATTTACAACTTTTCAACTTTATACACAACCATTTTCAACGATGATTTAAAGTGCAGGCTTTTTGATATCATTGACGCTACTTTTTCGATAAGAATTGAACTCGTAAATTTACTTACCTTGTCATTAGTCATTTACAAAATTATTTTGTTAAAAAACATTCTGATTGTACACACAAGTATTCTGAAGTTGACATAAAAAAGATGCTTGAGTTTCTAATTGACAATATTTATTTCGTTTTTGGAGACCAGATTTTTCATCAATCTATTGAAATTCCCATGGGTACCAATTGCGCCCTGTTATTTTCACCTCTTTTTTATTCATATGAAGCAAAATTTGTGTAAAATCTTATCTGTGAAAGGAAGAAAAAACTTGCTGTGGCCTTCAACTCGACATTTAGATATATAGACGACGTGTTTTCAATTAAAAGAATAGTAATTTCCATTCTTATGTCGATATGATATATCCTGTTGAAATTGAGATAAAAGATACCACAAAGTCTGACACATCTGTTTCATATTTGGAATTTTTTTTTCGAAAAAGACGTTAATGGTAATCTTACAACGAAACACTATGATATACGTGAAGAACCTAACTTTTCCATCGTCACCTTCCCTTACTAATACAGCAATATACCTTCATTACCTGCAAACGGAGTTTAGATATCTCAGTTGATTCAAGAGCATGCTCTACGTATGAATAATTTCTAAATCGAAGTAAATTATTGAAAAACAATTTGTTAAGACAAGAATTACAGCTGTCTCGTTTAAAGTTCTCATTTCGTAAGTTCTATGGTCGATACAATGACCTTGTCAGCAAATACAATTTATCATTCAGTCAAATGCTGATTGACGCTTTTCATACTAATTGTAAGTCCATTATTTATACACTGAATTCACGAGTGATTTTTCCGTTATTTCCCGATTATGAAAAGGAGTACACGGCGGGTGTGACCTGTCGGCAGGGAATGGTTACTCCTACATGGCACCTGATCCCACCTCTGATGTTTTGGAGGTCCGTGTTTGCTCTGCTTATTTTGTATTTTATATTGTTTAATTGACTTTTTATCTTGAATTCTATTTCATTATTAAAATCCTTACTATAAAATAAAACAATTATGGCCTGTTTCGGTGGAAGTATGTTAGTTTGTTGGTCGGTTGTTTAACGTAGCTTTCGAGAATTTTTCACTTATTTTGAGTCGCCACTATTTGCAGGTTGAGAACTGAAAAATTTGTCGAATACCTGGCATATAGGGCCATGGAGAATTTTTTTCCCCTGCAAAACCTACTGCGACAAGAGATCTTAGTTTATGCCTTTTGGTGGTGAATAATGTATTTTTCATTATTGAAAATTTTCTGGCGGATAACAAACTATATTATCCACCGAACGAGTCCATCATTGTATAACATTATATTATTATTATTTAGTTATATTATTATCCTTACTATTTTATATTCTTATTTTATTGCTTTATATAAAATTATATTTTATAACAATGTATATTATAATATTACCAGTGCTCCCGACCATATTGGAGTGCCTTGTTCCCTTGAGAAAATATCAATATCTTTGTAAACAATCTTTAAAATTCCAAAGATGATGCTACCGGCTGAAACTCCTATCAAAACAATGGATATCCAAAAGAAATGTGTTGCAGCTTTCTTTAGTTCAACTGTAATAAATTGGCAAACATTACATGATAAGAAAATGAAAATTTTGTTATATTAGGTGTTTTGGAGTATCGTTTATGAAAGAAAATTTCTTCTTAAATATTGAATTCCAGTCCGTTAAATATGAGACAAGGTTAAAAAACATACAGCTTGGGTCCAACAAGACGTAGCATTTAAAAGAATCACTTTTGGATCAAAGAGGTTTCTTTTTAAACAAAAAATCAAATCATTGGAATAAGTGAATACTGTTAGTTTTGTGAAAAATTTTGATTGATTGATTGTATATTATTTAACGTCCTTCTAGAGAATTTTCACTCACATGGAGACGCCACCATTTGCCGGTGGAGAACGGGAAATTTTTCTTATACTCGGAACTCTTGGCCATTGAGCAGAGCTTTTTGCGTGCCAGCACCTACTGCGACCCGGGACCTCGGTTTATATGGTCTCATCCGAAGGACCGGTCTCCACGTCGCACAGGGGGATGCGAACCCGCGACGTAAGGATCAACTCCTTGCTTCGCAATTCTACAGAAGACGCTCTCGATAACCACTACGCCACGCAGGCGACTCTTTGAAAAAGAGGAGTAATATGGAAAAAAGTGGAGTCCATGAAAAATGTCGCAATTTGCATTTTTTTTCAATGAAAATACATTTAAACTCATATAACCCCTCTCAATGCTGCAGAACTGTGGCTCTCAGAAAAAATATATTGACAGACCGGAGAACAACAGTACCGCCCATTGTACAAAGTTACAATGAGTTCTGGATCAATTCTCCCAAAATTCTTACCTCAAACACAAAAAAATATAGATTTAAAAAAAAAACCTTATTCCTATATCAAGTAATCTCGTAGCCGACATCTGCACGAAGCGTGTTGGACCGAATTATCTTGCAAACTAAAATGGCAGTATTAAAAGACGAAATTTCCGATGATCTCAATTTCAGGGCCAGGAGGGATATTTAAAACTATGATAAAATATGTTTTGGAAGCAGTGAAAGAATATGTTAGGAACAAACAGTTAGTAATATTTTGAGATGACAGTTTAAAAACATGGAGAAATTAAATTGAGAAACAGCAGAATTTTTTGAACACAATAAATATACAGTTTTTTTTTCAATGGGTGGCACAGTAGCTCTCCATAGCTGTTAACATATTTTTTCGGAGAGCTACATTTCTGCAGCTACCCCTTTCAGTGTCTACATAACGAATTTATACTGCCAAATCTTTATTCGACAGGGAATGCTTACTGCCCCAGGGCATCTGAACCGACCTCTTATATTTAAGATATCCGTGTTTGCTCTGCACCAAATTTGTATAGTGTAATGGACTTTTTATCTAAATACTGTTTGTTCTCCATTTATTTCATTTTAATAAAGTTCATTTATTTTAATGCAATAAGTATTTTGATACCCCGGTTACCCATCAACTGGTTAATTTCTTTCCATAATCCTTTCAACGCTAGAACACCTTATCTTATCCTCCTTCAATGAGTAAAAAGTCTGTAAAACAGTTTGTCGTGTGTTGCCACCTTTGTGACGTTTAATAATTTGTTTGAAATTCTCAAAAGTATTATTAATAATGACATATAATTTTTAGCAGACACAAGATATCAAGATGAGAAATAAAACCAATTTTGTAAAGGGAGATAATCCAAACTTACAGTAATTACCACTTAGATTTAACAGAAAAATCAAGAAAATGGGTCTGAAAACGCTAAAACATAAATTTAAACAACAAACAAATGGCGAAGGCGGGGTGGCAGGAGGTAAATAACAAACTTTGAAACAACGTCCGTCCTCCAAGGATGTAGATGGGAGAAAAGGCAGAGTAACGCACCGCATGGTCAGAATTTCATTTGTTAGATTTTGATTGGTCAGATTTTGATTGGTCAATCTCTGCCTCTCCTACCACGGTAAGACATGGAAAAAAAATTACCATTACAAAGCACAGCTATAAAGTATTTCAGACTTTCACATTCAAGGAGGACACTTATTGATTACAATAAAAAATTTTAAGTAAACTTAAATTTATTTATTTTAATGCAATAAGTATTTTGACACCCCGGTTACCCATCAACTGGTTAATTTCTTTCCATAATCCTTTCAACGCTAGAACACCTTATCTTATCCTCCTTCAATGAGTAAAAAGTCTGTAAAACAGTTTGTCGTGTGTTGCCACCTTTGTGACGTTTAATAATTTGTTTGAAATTCTCAGAAGTATTATTAATAATGACATATAACTTTTAGCAGACACAAGATATCAAGATGAGAAATAAAACCAATTTTGTAAAGGGAGATAATCCAAATTTACAGTAATTACCACTTAGATTTAACAGAAAAATCAAGAAAATGGGTCTGAAAACGCCACTGACTTGACCGAACTAGGGAAAGTTCAGACCCATAAAGGAAAAATTAATGGCAACACACCTCAAACATAAATCATACCAAAAGTGAGTAAAATTTACAAAAATGGGAATAAACATATGTCCCGTAATGCAACAAAACAACTTTCCCATGAAATATATATATGACAAGAAACTGTTTCTATTAATCTTTTACAATTCAATTATGATCGATAAAAAAAATTTGAATTCACAAGTGTCTTATGAGGGATAAACATATGCCCCCATCACAACCAAATGAGTTTACTATTCCTAGTGTATTATGTCTGTGAGTCCCAAGTATTAACGAATGACTCTGTAGAATGTTCGATAAGGGATAAACATATGCCCTTATAGTCGCAAATCATCATCTTATTCGCTGTTCTTTACTAAGTTCACATGTGTGTGGTATTCACTTAAGGACTACCTCGAGCAATGTTGTAGATGAGGGATAGACATATGCCCCCATATTGAAAAATATTTCACACTGTAAGCTTCCTCACCGTTTTAAATGTTTATATGCACGCGATCTTGTCACCTACCAGCCTAAGTATTAACAAATGACTTAGGCACTATTGTTCTGGATGAGGGATAAACATTTGCCCCCATAAGTTAATACTCTTGAAAATCACTTCAAAGTCGAGATCCTACACAATTAACAAAACAAAATCTGCTCCGAGGATCCACTTCCACCCAAGCATATATCAACATGGTGTCACGTGTCTTATGTAATATTTAAATGCATCCGATTTCCATCTACCTAGGAATCTAATCTGACTGTCGCTCATCCCTCGTGATGCACAGTAAGAGGCCATTCCAATTCGAAAGGAATGTCCTTTGAATCTATTGACATCCAAATTACAAAACATGAGGCTTTGCTTTAATATGTTTGAAAATTCTTGCTTTGTGACTGCAGTGTTTCGGGGGTAGCAAAAAAGGGGCCCATCGGTCCTCCCTCTCATCTTAATGTAGTGTTCTAATGCCCCCCACTGGACAATATTTTAACGAGTTGCAAGAATTGTAAGAGTAAAACTTTACCATCAGAATGTTTATAATTTTGAAAGTGAATCAAAACTTTACTTTTCTGAAAAGTAATCTTGTAAAACCTTATTAGCAGTGCCAACTGATGTTATCTCTCCTATTCTGAGGATAAAAATTTTTAAGTAAACTTAAATTTATTTTCTCTGATTTAGACTAACAGTTCCCTAACAACTGTAAATATTGGTTCTTTTTCTGATGCTTATGTTAAGTCAGTTAATATGTCCTTGCATGTTGATATGAAAACAACATATTGAAAATGACTTGGTCGTTTTGGTAGAGAAAGAGGTATATTGATATAACATGTGGTTAGTAGGTAACGCAGAGGGACATATTAAGAATATAATGTTGGTAGACAGCATGATATGATTTTAAATGATATCCCTTTCGACCAATGAAATCACACGATTTTGAACAGATGCTGGATAAAATATCATCAGTTAATTCGGAACGAATAGACGTAAACTGTCTCTGCTTGTAAATTGTTTTAATCAATTGAATGGTCACCGTTCATTATATTCACATTTCTTCGTGTTTGAATTATATATATTGTATACATTTACATATATGCATCGTCTTCAAAGCATTTCTACATGTTTAATTCTTACCAGATGAGCGTTGAGATGCAGTTTCGTTCTGCGCTGTGTTGATCATTTTTGTAACGACTGCTTCTTTATCGATATTAACCTTACTGTGCAATAAGTACTGCGTAGTATAAAAACAGCGTAATTCTGTAAACAATTAAATCACGCGAATGGAAACTGAGAACTAAGGTAGTTAAATGACGGTTTTCCGCATTGGTTTTTAAATGCGTAAATTTGTGTAGGGAAATTTTTCTCATAAAAATCAGTGAAAAATGATCATGATGATCATATCCTTTGAAACAACGTAAGGGCCGATAGGTGAAAATAAATTCTTTAGTTTATGTCACCAGACGGATGGGTTTTTCAATAAAAAGAACAACACAGTATGATTTTGCGTCGTTGATAAATCTAAATTTACGAGTCGCGTCCAATCGCAACTTCTCGGGCCTTTTCAAATATCGGAAAACGACCTCGAATGTTTTAGGTAGACGCCATGACCCCCCCCCCCCCCGTTTTCACGATCTTTGAAATAAATGTATGAAGACTTTCTGTGGAATATGGAGTTTAACTTTATTCAATGTAATGATATTACCTAAAATATACTATAGAAGGGACTTCTTACTCCGTCTATCCTATATTTGAATACAAAGGAAATGTATAAATTTTTAAAATTCGGTGATGTTAATACATTCGAGGTTGTTTTTCCGATCTTTTACGGAAAGACCCGACATCATGCGATTGGAGTCGCGTCTAGCTTAAATGTTACTGTACTACCGTACCTGTTCTATTCTTTTACGTCGCGGACTGGCAATGCCGGTGAGATGGGTTTTTTTCTCCTATTTCTACTACAAATTTTCTACATTTTACATACAATATGTAATTTTTATGTTTAACATTAATATACAACATTATGTTTACTTTTTATATTAAGGATAAAATTTTCTTCATAAACGTTCCTCGAGAAATGTCAATCAAATTACCCGGCCTTGAATAATTAGTTTTAAATTAAAAATCTTCAGAACAAAGAATTTTCTCAACAGGCTTACATTCGACGAATGGAATTTTGTTGCCAAGTTTCCATATTGAAGGGGCTAGGAGACAGATTTTAAGTTTATATTGTCTGAAATTGTCAGTATAACAGCATGACTTAAAAGTCGAAAGAGCATCTAAGTCATGATATCATACTGAAAATTTGAAACAATATTAACCTCAACTCTGTGTTTAAGCCCCTTTAATGGTAACTTATTAATCAAATATATGATACATGTATTGCCTTTAACTTTCCTATTGATAATCATTTATGAAGCAATATACAGTAAACCAACTTTTATTCGGGTGCTAGAAATTTTCGCGAAGGGTGCGAAAACCCTCATCAACGCGAAAATTTCTCGCCGCGAACAAGTCCTTCTTTTTCGCGAACAAGTCCTGCTTGATCGCTAAAATTAATCGTCGCAAAATAGTTTTACTCCAGTAAATCGCAAAATAAAGTTGTAGCAAATTAAAGTTGGTTTACAGAACTATTATATCTTGCATATTGAGTTGGTCTCCAAGCTGATACAATAAGCAAGTCCATGTTCTACACTCTAACGAATCCTAAAAAGAAGCTATTGATATATATAACTTATGGAAAGCCGTAGGGTACCCCCACGTTATTATTTTTTTCCTACATGATTATACCAAAAATAATTATCGCATCCAAAACTAAAAATCTTAACATATATTTTTTGACTGATTTTGATTTGAAATGACATAAAAAATAAGTCCCTGAAATATTAAGAAATCGTAGGTTTTCCCTGGTTCTTAGATATGAGACTTTGTTTTGCTTTCTATATAATTCTATCCAAAATTTTACACAAATTTTTAACTTAATGACAAAATCTTATACAATTTTCCCACTATACTTGGTTAACATTATTCAGGTTACCAATTTAAATGTAAATCTATGAAAAATATTGCTTATTTCTGAAAAAAATTGCTTATGTTATTTATCTGTAAAAGGAAATTGTTGATACCCTTGTATCCTCAAGTTCTTTATCGGGAGCCTTTTTTAGAAATGGTTCTTACTTAAGAAAATGCTTTTGTGTATTAAATGAGAAAGGTGACATGCATGTCACATGCATATCATAATGACTTATTGTTGCATAAGTAATAGAGTTTGATTTGATAAAGGCTCTGTGATCGGAAGGGCATGAGTTCTAACCTTGGCTGCTATTGACCTAACTCGATAAAATTTAGGTAGCAACTGTTCCTTCACCATGTGCTCGGTACTTGAAGTGAAAGTTGCGGGTTCTTCAGATGAGACCTTAAAAACCGAGGTCCAGTGTCACGACAGACGTTGGCACGATAAGGAACACTCATTGCTCCATGGCTCTGAGTGCTGGCCGGTAAAGGTCAAAAATTGAAACCCTTCACCGGTACATGATGACGCCTCGACATGAGTGAAAATTGTCGAATAAGACGTAAAACATACAATAAATCAATCAATCAATCATTTAAATCGGTCCTGATAAATTTCATATTCTTTGTTGCTGGTAGAAAATCAGAACTTTCTTTTTTCTCAGTTTATTTGTGCTGACCAGTGCGCAAAACTTTGGCAATATCATGATACATCTGATGATCAATGCTTATAATTACGTCTGTATTGACATTTTAGACTGCCTTATAAGTTGCGTAGTAACATTTTTTTCATTAATTTGAAAAATAACAAAAAATGATAACAAATAGATACGTGGATTGATACATAAGTTTTGCCCTATGTTGGTTGTTAATAATTGGAATAATAAATTACTAAAATATCTTAAGAATTAGTAAAATTTCTACGAAATTCAAAAATTCCGCCGCTGTGCAGTCATCCTTTTTAGTCTATATAACTTTTCTCGTCTCTCAGTCCAATTGCTGTGAATCTTTGAATAAAAAAAAATAAAATCTATGCCTTAAACGTCCTCATTTTACTTTATTCATCTCCTAAATTGTTGCTTTTGATAAAAGTTTGTATCATCTGTCCTGAATTGCATGATGTTAAACAACTGACATAGAAAATAACTAAATGTCCGTCTTTAAATTTACCCATTTAATTCAAAAGTATTTTTACATGAGGTTAAATCCAGAAAAACTCATTCGGGCATAAATATTGCTCTCTAGATATCGTCCACCGTAATGTGACCCGACTTTTGCATTCACCCTTTCCTCAAATTCAGAATGGTTAATGTAGAAGAGGTATCCCTGTACGTCGTCGTGGTTACCCGAGTCAGCAAATGATACGTCTTTAACGACTCCATTTTTAACTATTTCTATAATACTGGCAGATTAATCGATTTACACAGTTGTTGTGTAAATGACGTAGACCCACTTTGTGGAGCGATGAACTTTCCCATTTTGACGTCATATCAGTTTCCAATGTTTGTCTCAACACTATCATAAACGAAAATTTTGTGCCTGTACAATGTATTCATATGGATGTTACTCGACATATAGGCATAAAACGCAATTTGTTGACCTGAATAAAAGAAGGAAAAAATATCCAGAGTTAATGTTCATTCTACTATTACCAGTTGAACTTCGGTATTCACCAATAAAATGGCCCTGTACTTATATCAATTAATTAACTATCACCCTCTTAATCATTTTATATATCAAAATAAAGTAGACACTTGGTGCTTTCATTTTCTATAATAAAATTTCGTTTTGAGAATCCGCATATTGGAAAACAGGCTTTGAGAAATTGCAATGTTCCTGAAATTTGCAGAAAACATGCGAATTTGACTACCTTCATCAAAGAATTAAAATATGAGCACACCCCACGATCCAAAAAATAAAACATGTTTTTTGATCTTCAGAAACAGAGCTTTCATTAAGTATTTGCATATTTTGGATCAGAGGTTGTGCTCTATATGAAATATTGAAAAAAATGCTTCAACTTTAGGTCATTTTCAAAGGAATTTACAGGATATGAGGAAAATGACGCATTTTATGACGTCATAATGCATTGACTAGATGTAAAATTACGTCACGATTAATAGAGACGTGGTCACCAACACTCCAATTGATAAATACTGCATTTGCAACCTAAACTGAGCGGTTTTGATTTTTCAGACATTCTCAGGGCCAAATAAGGCCCAAAGTGGCTATTGCTCTTTCAATCTTTACAATACAAGCAACAATAAACCTATCCCTTTCAATTTAATTTTCCTCTCAAAGATCACACTTCGTTTTTATTTCAGTTTCACCTGCAGTATATGAATGTAAAAATTTGAGAGTTTCTTGTGTCATAAATAATGTCTCTACTTTAAATTCAGTAGCATCCAATTATGCTTATTCACTGCAAGAAGTATCTTAAAAAGGTAACTGCTGGTTAAAGTCTGTTTATCCAGACCTTTATTCTCCAATCAAATTTGGAACTCTCCTCTTTCCTCCATTGCACCTGATCTTATGACTGATGCTTTTGAGGTCTTTGTCCCTATATTGTATTGTTTTAATCGGACGTTTGAACTTGAATACTGTTCGTTATCTCAATATTTCAGTCAGACAGGCTCTAAAGTAACTTTATCTATAAAATGTATATTAGTACACTTAGACATAATGTGGATTTTGGTTTTTGAATAAAGTTTATGCCTTAGATATTTAGAATAAAGAATAATCTATGAATTGCAGATAAACCTGTGATGTTACAACCATACTGAAAAAAGATGGACCAAGTTCACCCTCAGTTCTTTAATGTAGAAAGTCTAAATCCTCTATAATGCTTATTCTATCAGTTGCTTTGTAATATGAGAAGCTCGAGGTAACCTGTTTAAAAACATTATTATATTTTTTTTTCTTCTATAATATATATCTTTGCATAACTGAAAGCACTAAATTTCACACCTTCTTTCCTCGAACACATTGTAAAGTATATAAAACTGGCACATACTTTATTTAAAAAAAAAAAAAGCATTATTGCAGGTTCCTGACTGTACGAGGGCTGTTCGGAAATTATTGAGACAATTACATTTACTCCATAAAGGACGGAGATAATTTCATGAAAATTCATCGACATTATATAAAGAAAGTATAAAAATAATTATGCCAAATTTCTAACTCCTATGAAAATAAGAAAAGTTTCGTTGAATTGATAAACATGCATATGTCTGTCGACCTGGAGCAGCATCGCTACGTCATTTAACGTCACGTCACCCGGACATGGTTTTGCATGTAAAACGATCGCAAAGCGTTTAATACTTTTCCTTCTTTGTTATTACGTATAACTTTACAAAAATCAACCAGTCTCTTTTCTCAAACTATTCTTTTAAATTGTATGGCATTGCTACCCCAGTGTAAAATTTTTATTTGTGGGAAAGGATGACTTATAGAATCATGCAGTGCCGATTTATGCAACGCGTGTCAACGAAATAAATACCGTAACGATATTAATACCGTGCATAATAACTGATGGTTGTCCGGTGCTTTTGATTTTACTCTGGTTTAATTAATTGCAAAAAAAAACCAAAAAAAAAAACGGTATATCAAGGAAATAAAAAAATCCCAGCACATTATTTTTTTTTTCGTTGTTATTCTTTTAGCAGGTCGTCCAGTCTGGAAAAGAGGTCTACATTGCGATTCACAAAATTTTAGGTATGCTGGCTGCTCCGCCCTTGACGTCAAAATCCATTTTTTCGTTCTTTGCAGATTTATATACCGCGCTTAATTTTTCAATGATCTCCGTATTTTTGATCAAAATTCGAACAAAGTTGCACAACATGAATTTGAAATAAAGCTGAAAAATTATACAAATAAAACTGAATTATTTTCGCTAATATTATGGGTCCACGAAGAGTTAGAACGTTGGTGTTACATATTTTCAATATCTGATTTCGTGACTGCTCCGGGTACCCCTACTTTTGACGCATTTATGTAGCATTGTACAGAAAATATTTAATATTTGTAAAATATTTTTTGCTTTTATTAATTCTAAGTGTATGTCAAATGTACCTGCAAAATTTTACCAAAAGACGTTCCTTAGAAAGCAAAATACACACAATGTCTCAATAATTTTCGAACAACCCTCGTATGTCAAAAAACCAATTCCTAATCCATAGAGTAACTATCAATGCTAAAAATGTTTGGTTATTAAACATTATTAATTAAACTGTGTCAGTAACATTTAGACTTTTCTTCTTCAGCATCCAGATAATAAAGACAATGATTGTAACCAACACAGGCACGGCCACGCCTACCCCGACGTAGACGTAAGTCAAAGAGGAGGAACTTTTTGTTGAGGAATCTGTCTGACGATTACTGAGCTGTCCTGGTGTAGGTACTTTCACCGTGCCTCCATTTTTATCTGATGATGGGCTATCGGTTATTGGAATGTCGACCGCATCTGTTTTAATGACTAAAATTGGATGTCCAAAGTCTTCGGTTACCATGTTACTCCGTCTTTGTAAATGTTTTCTTAGAAAATCCGTTCTTGTTAAATGATATCTTCCTCTGGACATTTTCAAAATTATTTTCCGAATTGCAGTGTTGGATATTTTTTTCTGCCGTCGAGCCTTGAAAAAAAATAAATGAATTTAAGTTTACTTAAAAATTTTTATTGTAATCAATAAGTGTCCTCCTTGAATGTGAAAGTCTGAAATTCTGTATAGCTGTGCTTTGTAATGGTAATTTTGTTCCATGTCTTACCGTGGTAGGAGAGGCAGAGATTGACCAATCAAAATCTAACAAATGAAATTCTGACCATGCGGTGCGTTACTCTGCCTTTTCTCCCATCTACATCCTTGGAGGACGGACGTTGTTTCAAAGTTTGTTATTTATTTTATCAAGATTTTGGTGAGTAAAATTATTTCATTATGTCTTCTATGAGTAAAACTTCAGTTGTCATTCTTGGACACTCAATTGTGCGTCGTTTTCATGAATTCTTGAAATATGGTGACATTAGGTATTCTGCGAGCCTTGGTCTTGGAGAAACGCATTCCGTTTTGTACAGGGGAGTGGGTGGAAGAAAGGTTCGTGATGTAATATCTAAGGATATGGAGAGAGTGTTTGCTTTAGGTCCAGATGTAGTTGTTCTAATGATTGGGGAGAACGATATTAGTCCTAGTACCGATGCTACCTTGTTAGCTGCAGAAATTGAATCTGTGGTATCGGTAATGCATCGCCGCTATAAAGTTGCAAAAATAATTGTTTGTAAATTATTGCCACGATTTGGTGTTTGTTTTGGGTACAATAATATTGCAGACAAAGTAAACGCAATATTGAGAGATGCATTGCCAGCACTGGGTTACTGCGTATTTTGGGAACATGGGAATTATTCCGTTTCTCCCCGTGAAGGAGACTGCAGTCGTAAATATGTTCACGACGGAGTTCATCTGAACAGTCAAGGGAATGTTCATTTATATAGGAGTATAAGGGGAGCTTTAATTTCAGCGAGAAAATAGATATACATCTAAGTTATAAAAGTTTGTCACCATTTTGTTACTTTTATTGTTCGTCAATTTTTCAGATAGATATTCTTTGAAATTATACAACATTTTGTTATTTTAACAGTACGATAGGCATTTAGGATGTCTAATAATGTATAACAGCAAATTTGATTGTTTTGTTGTTAGTTTAATTTTTACAGTACTTTAGGCAGATCCTAAGTACAAGTTTCAGGCAGTTTTTTGTACCCATTTCAACCCATTTGGGTTTCTTCATTAAGCGGTTAGCTTCGCTAACAGCTTTATGGCATGTGTCCGATTTTTCTCGACACCGGAAACTTCCATAAGGCGCTACCTATCGACAACGGAAACTTCAACAAAGCCTGTACCTAGTACCTATGATTTGTTTCTAACACATATAACATATGTTAAATAAAATCAAGACTATCAAAACAACATAATCTTTCGGTTTTTTATTTTTTTTCTGATTTTGTTTGTCAATGAAATAAATTTATAATTGTTGTATTAAAAAAAGTTTATGTATAGGAGCATTTGGTGTCGAAATTAAATTTCCGTGACATCAGCTGATGGCGATCGGGCCCTGTGACGAAATTCGAAGTCAGCATGAAGTTTAGCTGATAATATTATCAACGCGTTAGATTTAAACTTTAGGAAGAAATGTATATCATATTTGAACCCAATGCTACACGAAAACCAGTAGGCATTTCCGATTTATGTGTTAAATTGAAGCCTGAATCGAACAGGTGGTCAAAATGGCGTTGGACACCTTGTGTATTTATATATAGAGGGGGTAGAATGTTTCGATATTTGGCTAATTTAGAGACTTACTGATAAAAATTCAGGTGCCTGTGATTAATTATAAGGCACCCCTCATAAACAATAAATATTTGACCGAATTAAGCTATTGGGCACAGGGAGGACGGGTTAATTACTGGCTAAAGGGGTTGAAGGTTATTACCGACTGCAAAACATCGGAGAATCTCTCGATCGAGTTTCATTTTCCAAAATATTAAGGCATCTCTTTAATTAACTTAAGTAATACTAGTACACAAAGAAAGCCTTTATATAAAAATACTGAATACATCTGTAAGTTGTACAGTTATGGATTACTTCCATAATGAAACGTTTGTTTTCTTCTCCTTTTTTTCTAAATTGAAATTATTTAAAAGATGATAAAAACTTTGTTTCCAGGGATAAATTCTATACTCAGTCTAATTATTACAAACGATTTTAAACGATCACATTTTTATTTTAAAAAAAAAAATAATGGGAGCCTGAAAATACTAAAATTAATTTTAAAAAATGGGAAAAAAAATTTAATCGGCATTCGATCCTTTTCTAAAAATCAGCCGATATAAAATATGCACAGAAAAAAAGAGGCATGAAAAATCTTGACGATAAGCACAAATTGAAAATTATATCTAATGAATGATTATTTTTGAAAGTTTGCTAAATTCCTATGCAAGGTATAAGTTGTAAAAATACTTCATAAATTTGAATTTGTCCAATTTGTCAATTATCATTTTGAGCCTTTGAGAAGAAATAAAAATTAAAATACAGATGCTTACAGACATATTGATAGAAATTCGCATACTTGTTTTTATTAAAAAAAAAAAAAAAAAAAAACAATGTATTGCTTATGCGACATATTGAAGAAAGTGACAATGATACCTAGGTTCTGTAATTCTTGCAATGGACAATTAAATTGTTTGTTATACACTGACTTTTAGTGAACCTTTGAATTTTTAAAATACTAGTATTGATGGGTTAAACAACAACTTTCCTTTTCACACAGTTTTTTTTTTTTTTTTTTTTTTTTTTTTTTATACAATATTTCATAAAAATATTTGCCAAATACTCAGTATATGTTCGTTTATACATATCGTGCAAGGCTCTTTTTTAAATAATTGTCATACACCATTTACTTATTCGAACATTTAATTGTATGAAAAGTCAATAATGTACATTTCTTAAAACTTTATTATCTTGTTTACTTGTCTTTCTTCCTGTGAGAGAAATATTTCATAATATTAATAAACAGATATACTCAGTATCTGTATCAAAATACAGAATGAACAGTGATCGGTCTCAAAAGAAAAACGGATCCTTGAAAGTTCCGGTGCCTAGGAGAAGTAAGCATCCCCAATGACAGGTCACACCTGCTGACCCGCAGTGAGCCTACGAAACTGAAGCTCTCTGAAATTAATTAATTCTCTGCTCGTCCATCCGTTTTTCTCAGACCAGCCAGCTAAAGATCTATGTACAGTACTCCAAATCAATTAATCTACAGAATTTGAATTATCATTTTATTTTATTTTCGAGTTGTTTGCTATAGTAGCCTTTACAGTTACCTAATTTCAGAATCAATAGAGCATGAAAGCCAATTAAATTTGCAACATCAACATAATTTTTTTTTCGTTCTGAGCACTTTTGGACGCCACCATTGGAGACAATTAGGGAGAAATTTTTGAAATTGAACTTCCTGTCTTTCAAACTGAAAATCTCAGGTTGATATTTTGAAACAAACATTTGTGACATCAGTCTGGGATGTTATTGGTTATACCATTTAGTTAAGTACTACAAAATTCAGTGTGTCTGCTTCTTAGCTGATGACACTGGAAAAAGATATGCATGCCTACTTTAATATCATCATTCAATGCATTTTTTGTTATTTTACACTGTACATATTCGATGAAAGCATGCTAACCGCTTTTCAGTACTTTCAGTACTTTGATTTTAGTTTAGGCTTTTACCATGCAGATGGCGATTTTTTCCATCGTTTTTTATTTGATATCTAGGAATGTATTTTAAAGCATTCCAGATTTATCCTTTTTCTGTGAAGTAAATTCGTTGGAAGAATGTCTGCCAATTAGTTTTTTTTCGGTATTAGTTGATTACTAAAATATTGTGAATTTTTACAGTACTTTAGGCAAGTTCCAAGTACAAGTTTCAGGCAGTCTTTTGTACTTGCCAAGTTTAAACCCGTTCGGGTTTTTTTCATTTTAGTTTCAGCTTTTACCCTGCAGATGGCGATTTTTTCCATCGGTTTTTATTTAATGTCTATGAATGTATATATATTTCAATGCATTCCAGATCGACTTATCCTTTTTCTGTGAAGGAAAATCGTTGGAAATTGTCTACCAGTTTGTTTGTTTCGGTATGAGTTGATTACTAAAATATTGTGAATTTTTACAGTACTTTAGGCAAGTCCTAAGTACAAGTTTCAGGCAGTCTTTTGTACTTGCCAAGTTTGTACCCATGCGGGTCTTTTCATTTTAGTTTCAACTTTTACCCCGGCGATTTATTTTCCATCGCTTGTTTATTTGATTAGTCTAGAAATGCATGTTGATGCGTTCCAGATTTATCCTTTTTCTGTATAAAAAGAAAACAATTCGTTGGAAAAATATCTGCCAATTTGTTTGTTTTGGTATTAGTTGATTACTAAAATATTGTGAATTTTTACAGTACTTTAGGCAAGTCCTAGGTACAAGTTTCAGGCAGTCTTTTGTACTTGACATTTAGCCGTTTTGGTTTTTAATTCATGTTAGGCCCACTTTTATCTTGATGATTTTTATATCGATTTCACTTCAAGTTGATTTACCTAATCATTTTCGATTCAATGGTCCAGATTATGGAAGAATTAAAAAAAAAAATCCGCATTTCACTTTTGAAGGTTGTATTTGCTATCCCCTTGATATAATATTGAGTCTTGTACAAATAGTTGTTTTTCATTTTTCATTTATTAAGATTTAATTGTTCTGCAACTGCGCTTAGATACATTACAAGCCTTCAAGTACCTCGTTTGTAGTAGTGATGAAAACAATTAACAACAGCCGAACAGGTAGTTATCTGTGGGAAAGGCACTACAGCCTTCTTGGGAATTTGACACGGTGCGAGGGGTGTCGGCCCATGAAAATTCAAGGAAACTTCAATGCACTAAACAAGTAGTATGTAAAAAATTTGCATATATGTTTAAATAATGTCTTACATCTGTCTTTTTAGTTTTATGGACTTACCTAGAATCAGCAGAATAATAAACAGAATGATTAGGGCTGGTTTGATATATAATACCATTTCTGTAAAAAAAAAAACCAAAAACAAACGTATCTGTTAGTTTAATTAAGAAATAAATAACAAGTTTATAAACTTCAATGGGAATTAAAGTGGGTCGGTCACGTGATCAAATCTATGAATGCCGAAGGCCTTCTCAGAAGATTTGATCACGTAATGGTACACCTCAATTCCCACTGAAGTTTATAAAATTGTTATTTATTACTTATATATACATTTGAGACAGACAATTTAATATTTTCGAATTTGAATTATTGCACTAACCGTCCGTCGCAGATTTTGAAAAAATCGGCTTGCATGGCGGTTACGCTTCGAATTCATTAGGCTAAGGAATCTATTTCGAAGGGAATATTTTGTGAAAGGCTACTTGTGATCAGTAATAGTGAACAGATTGTTGTCTGGGAATATTTTTATTCGTGAAAATTGATAATCGATGCTGAAAAGACACAAGAAACACGTCCGAAGTTTGATGATAAAAAGTTGGAGGAATTTCGGTCGCCGGAAAGGGATGGGTGGATCCGATGGATTGAGACACTTGTCCGAGCCAATTAATTTGCAATTTGATCAAAAACATTCTACGATTTCAGTAACTAAAGGCATACTTTTCGTAAAACACTGATAAACACGGAGACACTGGCGACAGCTTTACATTGAAATACGAAAACGCCGAAGTGTTTGGCAGCTGTTTATGGCATGATTGCAATGATATTTTCCAACAGATTTACACATTAATCGTGAGTAGAATTTAAAAATAAAATAATAGTTTATCATGAAAATTTAACCAAAGGTCTACCCAGAAAATAAGGATGAACGTTAGAGACTGTGCAGCTGACAAAGTGAAGAAAAATGTAACCAAACGCTAGTTTTCTCTATGTACACAGGTTGAATCGATAGCCAAAAAACTGTATGAAATAGGCCTAGCTACTTGTTTACATTGTAAATAAAATAATTATCATTTTACTTGCTTATTTTGTTCATTTTTATACATGAAAAGCAAGTAGAGCAGGTCATTTTATAATTTATGTACCCGTAGATATTATTGCGCCGTGTGATTAGGTCACGTATTGACCTCTGACCTCTGACAAACTTCATACAGAATTGAATTGAAGATATTTTCTCTCTGCATGTTTATATAATGGAGAGATACCACAAATGTATATATTGATCAATAAAATACTAAATACACGTTAACAATATTTCTGTGTACATCGTTTTACAATAAAACAAGGTTATGACGAACACACTTTCAAGGGATTGACGCTTACAACGAGCGAAGTGCTTTTCAATCCCCATGGCTTTGAAATATATTGTAAACTTAATGGACATAACTTCTTCATAACAAATGTCAAAGAGAGTAAAAAATCTTGAATCTTGAATCTTGAATATAGTCCGTTCCCCATTCATTTGACCCAATTATTTCAGGTAGAATGTAGGCAATCCTTTAGTTTTTGGCAAACCCTTTTGTGTTCCGAAGAGTATAAGGAAACCTTATGTGAACATAACAATACCAAATACCTATATGTCATTCCTTTAAACGATAACTCAGAAATCGGGACTTTTTTCTCGCTGTTTACACTTGAGTTACGTGTCTTTAAAAAACAGCACCTTACATATCAAATATTAACACATTTTTAAAGGTTGAATTTGATGTACTTATAGGTAACAATCTTCTTTTTTTTTTTATTTTCGAGTACATGGATTGTATGCTCCTCCGTGACACCTGATCCTATCTCGGAAGTCAATGTTTGCTCTGTTTCTGACTTGTTTTGTTGAAATGGCCTTTTAGGCATGATTACTGTTTGATATCTTCATACTTTTATTTCTTATTGGAATTTTTGGTGGTCTCTGTAGTTTAATTTTAACAAGTCTATATGATCACATGAATGTAGGTGCTAAATATGTCGTAAAATAAGAAAATCAGAGATCCGTTAAACACTTGTCAGTCTTTAATTTAATATCAAATAATTAATTGCAGTTGATGTTACCACATCATTAAAAGATGATATATCCTAAAATGTATCATGGCTCCCTACTTTACCCACAATAAGCAAGGCAAAAGCAACACCCTACAACATGGGATTAGTTTGTACAATGGGACTAGATCGACTACGTTGTTTGCAAGTGTTGGAGACGTTATTCGATGACATCTCTAACCAACTAAATGGAATATTAGATAGAAACCGTAGAGTCTTCTCAGAATTGATGGTTTTACATATGTACTATTTAATCTGACGACTCGTATCTGGCAAATCGAATTGTTGAACATCACATACTTTGCACACAAAAGCTGGTCAATTTTTTTTCAAAAGAACAGATTATCAAATGTCAAATGCTGAGGAAGTTTATAATAAGATTATATTTTTAAAACTCTTTAACGCTCGTTTTACATGTACCTCAAGTATACATACGTTAAGTTGCAGGCCACAAACATATAAATTATTACATTTTCTCCTCCCACTTTACTCTCCCTAATACGAGGTAAATTATTGACAAGCAAATTGATGAAACAAGAACATCAGCAGTCTCGTTTAAAGTTATCATTTTGTAAGTTCTATGGTCGATACAATGACCTTGTCAGCAAATACAATTTATCACTGAGTCAAATGCTGACTGACGTTTTTCATACCAATTGTTAGTCCATAATTTATACACAGAATTGACGACGGATTTTCCGTTATTTCACGATCATAACAATGAGCACACGGCGGGTGTGACCGGTCAGCAGGGGATGGTCACTCCTCCTTGGCACCTGATCCTACCTCTGATGTTTCGGAGGTCCGTATTTGCTCTGCTCCTATTTTGTATTGTTTTATGGTTTTTGATATTGAATACTGTTCGTTATCTCCATATCCTTCTTTCGCAAAAATAGTTACAATACGTAATCAAAATAACGGTTAACATAAGGAAGCCTTAATTTATTATCTAGACAAAGGTTTTTTTACTAATTAGTGAATTGTTAGAAATGCTGTAAATATATTTTCTAAACACAAAAATTATTTAACTTTTATATAATAAATGTTGAAGCTTTAGGCATGTTGTACTTACCATGCTTTCTTTTGATTTTTTTTTAAATGAATAATTAAGCTAACTTACTTGTTACGTATAAGTCCAGTTTCAATACTCTTTAAGGTTTACAGCTGTATATGAAGACGTATCATTCTTTGTCTCGAAATGTAATTCCTTTAAATATACAGTTTGTACACGCGTAGGAAATGCTGCATGATTTAAAGCAAACATCGTCAATATTTCAAGAGGTTCCTAAAGGTAAGAATGGTGCCTGAAAATTCCGCGCCTATAAATGTAATTATCCTAATATGCGATAAAAATAATCAAGACTAATGTTTATTATGAAAACCCCCGATTGAAACGCGGGAGGGTATATAGTTATCGGGGTGTCCGTCCGTCTAGCTAGCTGTACGTCCGTCCGTCTGTCTGTACCTCCGTCTGTTACGCTTTGAAGTACCAATTTCTTATCTGCAACTCCTATTATACCACCGAATGAAATTTGATGAGACTTTCAGAGAATTTTTATTACATAATGGCATTGTGTACCTCCTATTTTACTTTTTGATCTGACACATATTTTCGGTTTCCCATATCAAAACATGGACTTTGCCATTATACCTGAATTTATATGGGAGGCAATGGTATTGTTTAGTGAGCTCATTACTCACAGTACCTCTAGTTTATTTAATGATATTAAAATGTTATATAACAAAATATAAAGACCCAATTTTTTTCATATACCTGAGTGTAATACTTAACCTTGAGATGAAAAATTGAATAACGGTTTCAAATGTACTTATAGATAAAAAATAGATGCAATAGAAAAAATAATTTAAAAAGTAAATAAAGAAATCATTATCGCGGGAAAAAACACTGCTAAAATTACCAGAAGGACAACATAATGTTAGTTTTGTCAATGATTTTGATTGGTGAATAAAATGACACTTTTTAGTCAAGGTATTACAAGGTTATTAGTATACTGGTACGTTGTATATGGGTTTAGAATTATCAAGTAAGAGATCAACAGAAAAAAATATTAGAAGTTTACTATTTTGAAAATCAAAATTGAGTTGATTTTTTTTCTAAAAAGGTTTTTTTTATTAGTTCAGATTCCAGATTAACATATGAGAAATAAAGCATTGCTACAAATTGATTATTTTTTTCTAGCAAAACTTAAATAACAAAGTTGCAGATAAAAATTAAAGTTTAGGGAATTTTGAAGGGAAGTTTTTGAGTTATTTACTCATGTCTTAATATTTCAGTAGAATAATTTATTGTACCTTCATCTCGCCAAAGATATCAAACATATTTATCAAGTGCAACATAAAAACTCTGATGTTTTGCATTTAATGTTACTGCGTAAATTGCATTTGTTTCCCAATACTTGAACATCAAATAAAGAATTGTCAGAAAGACAGTATAGTTAGATAAATTCTGTCGTCTTTAATACATATCAGAGTACATAAAATTTACACAAGCGTCGAAATACTTTCCGAAGTGAAGCTCAGTTCCTTCATAATTTCCATTGTTAGTAAATATAAACAGTTAATATGATAAAAATAACGAGGCATCTCAAATTGCATGACAAACGAGATGACTTCAGCTTTTCCATCTTCAAATTTCCTAATTTATGATCATGATGCAGTATTCACATATCATCTGCTTATAATAATTTTTATGTCTTCCATCATTTTCGTTACTCGAGATTTGCTCTAATCAATTTTAAAGCCAGACTCGTAACTCATTAATAAGTTGATGATACAGCAAGATTTTAAAAACCTTGATTGAGGCCACCATTTCGGAAAATCTATGCTCGTTACAATAAATTTGTGAGCATATATAATAACCTATTATTGGGTTGTATTTTGGCAGACTTGTTTTACTGAACATTAGTTTTAAATTTTGAATAAGAAATCGATTAGTGTTCATTTGCTTCGTCGATACGATATTTCCTGGTGAGCTTGAGATAAAAGATACCACAGAGTCTGACACATCTGTTTCATACTTAGATATTTGACTTGAAAAAGACGTTAATGGTAATCTAACAACCAAGCTATATGATAAACGTTATGACTAACTTTTCTATCGTCAACTTTCCTAACTTATGCAGCAATATACCTTCATCACCTGCATACGGAGTATATACATCTCAGTTGATTCGATACGCAGGAGCATGCTCTATGTATGGACAGT
Source organism: Saccostrea cuccullata (assembly GCF_032062105.1). NCBI lineage: Eukaryota > Metazoa > Mollusca > Bivalvia > Ostreida > Ostreidae > Saccostrea > Saccostrea cuccullata. Next base: position 22,497 of record NW_026925209.1, read on the forward strand.
TTCTAAAACGAGTAAAGTATTGACAAGTAAGTTGATGGACGAAACAGGAATATCAACAGTCTCGTTTAATGCCATCATTTCGTAAGTTCTATGGTCGATACAATGACCTTGTCAGCAAATACAATTTTTCATTGAGTCAAATGCTGACTGACGTTTTTCATATTATTTGTTAGTCCATTATTTATACACTGAATTGACGACGGATTTTTCCGTCATTTCCCGATTATGAAAAGGAGCACACGGCGGGTGTGACCGGTCGCCAGGGGATGCTCACTCCTCCATGACACCTGATTCCTCCTCTGATGTTTCGGGGGTCTGTGTTTGCTCTACTTCTATTCTGTATTGTTTTTATGGACTTTTAAGCTTGAATACTGTTCGTTATCTCAATATCTTTCTTCAACTTTTTAAGTATCTTCGTATTTTATAATAGCTTTTAGGTTTTCATTTTTATTCACATGACTTGTGATTATATACTGATCATTACCCCGCAAGGATCTCAATCCCAATATTCTTAATTAAGTATATTAAGAAATTTCCCCTATATAGACATATATATAACAGAATATGCAAACTTTTCAAACTTCAGAAAAAATTTAAATCAAGATTAGAAAAAATATTTTCAGATAGTATCCATTTTTTTCTCAGTAACGGATTATCCACGTTGGTATCTAGTAATCTGTTAACCGATTGCCATTCCCAGTTTAACCAATGTTATTTACAATTTATGGTAATCAAAAACAGCAATACAACTGTTAGAGTAGTTTATTTTATTCAAAAGGATTTTTTTCCTTATTATTCACATTTTATTAGAATTTGGGGACATCATATTGTAAAGATTTATTTGTATAAGATAACAGAGTTTGTTTACCGGACATCTTTTACAGATGGGTTATAAATTAAACTCTTGACATGTTGATCAATTGGCTACCGTGTTGAAAAGGTAAAGATACTTAGCGTGATATATTGTTATATAAGAATATGATTACTACTTTTGAAAAGAATGACAATTTATTTATTTATTTATTTATTTTGTTTTATGAAAAAAAATATATGACTATTTTGTTACTTTAATATAAAAAGTGTAAGCGTTCTGAAGGAAAAAATCAATTCTTCGTAATGTAGAATGTCACGACATAAAATGTTGATATCTATTAATACTAATTAAAGCGTCTTCGTGTAAAGACGAGTGCAATAGATATTAAACATCAGGGTGAGTTTTATATATATATATATATATATATATATATATATGTATATATATATATAATTGGACCATAACACATGCATACTGGTAAATATGAATACTTATTTTAAATGAAAATGAGGTAAGATAAAGTAATATTCTAAAGATTATATAGAATTATATACATTTATTGCATGATAGTGAGGGAAATATGAAGACATATTCAGCCCGAGGGGAATATGATATTTCTTGGCTGAATAAGTCTTCATGTTTCCCGAACATTCATGCAATGAATTGTTTATTATACCGAAACAAGCAAAACCTTGAATTTGAAATAAACATAAACTTTCAAATTCGGCACCGCTCTCAAATTCACTTTCATTTTTTACATAAAATTACTATAAAATCCTGTGGTCAACACGTTATCATCAATTTTGTGACGTCAACGGAAATATGAAGATTTACGACCCGATCACGTGATAATCTAGAACCAATCAGATAACGCGTACGCGTTGTGTAGAATATCTATAATGAGGTATAATAATAATGTTTATGTTAATATGACGAACAAATTTCGAACGGATAAAAAGTGACAAAAAACATATTAGGCGATAAAAAATTCAAATTTTTCAAGTTCAAACACATTAGTTGAGTTTTTTTTTCAGAAAATTCCAAATAATGCAACCTTTTGGACTTATACCTCCTTCAAAAAACAGGTACTTAGATATTGTCCAAGATACAAATTGTGTTTTTAAATTAGAAGTTAGTGTCTTTACATGGATAGAGTCTCCTTGAATTCCGTTGGGAGCACATTTTGTTACTTTCGGTGTATTTTTTATTCTTACAAAACCTTTTTATTAAATAACAACTTGAAGAGAAATCTTTTGCTGTTGCTTTTAGTTTGACATTTTAATTAAATACTGCTCGTTATCTCCATACATTTGTATGTTTAGTTGATAAGGCTTGATCAAATAACATTTAATGTCAATTGGTTAATTCGCCGTAAACACGAATAAATCACAGAAATTGCAGAACTGTGTTTCGTGTTTAGACGCTTAACTATTTGTAGACCATAATTTACAATATCAATAACATCTCAATTTGTGACAAAAAGGATGTTTGTTTTCAACTTTTGTTCGCCAAATTTTATCTTAAGATAGTGGAATTCTCCGAACTACTTTGAATAAAACATATGAAGATAACGAACATTGTTCAAGATCAAAAGTCCATCAAACAATACAAAATAGAAGCAGAGCAAACACGGACCTCCAAAACATCAGAAGTGGGATCAAGTGCCATGAAGGAGTAAGCATCCTCTGTCGACTGGTCACACCGCTGTGCGCGACTTGTCATTATCGTGGAAGAACGGAAAAAATCTGTCGTCAATATAGTGTATAAATAATGGACTAACAATTGGTATGAAAAACGTCAGTCAGCATTTGACTCAATGATAAATTGTATTTGCTGACAAGGTTATTAGATCGACCATAGAACTTACGAAATGATGACTTTAAACGAGACAGCTGACATTCTTGTTTCATACTTATGTGCTAGTAATTTACCTCGTTGTAGAATTTCTTCTTATGTAGAGCATCTGCTCGCATATCGAATCAACTTATATATACATGTAGATTAACTCCGTATGCAGGTGTTGAAGGTATATTGGTGCATAATTAGGGAAGTTGACGGTAGAAAAGTTAAAGTCATTACGTTTTGCATACAGCTTGGTTTTTTGATTACCATTAAAGCAATATTAGCTGCAACATTAAAGTCGGAATATTTGTTGCAAAATTGTAAATAACTATTTC
>NW_026925210.1:0-25629 GCF_032062105.1 Saccostrea cuccullata
GATACATAGCATACTCCAAAACTTGATAAATACATATCCAAATAAGAACAAATACATTCACAAATTGTACTAGACTCCAATGTTTACAAAACTTAAAGAATTTAGGACACGTCGCCATTACTAACTGAAATACTGAACTGAGCATGCGCGATTATATATACAAAATGTAGCCAAAAATCGACCTACCCTTGCAGAAAATCGCTCCAGGTTATGTTCATTGATACAGTTAAGAGGTCATAATTGCTCAGAAGGTGTCCCTGTATCTCTTCTTTTGATTAATGACGATATCTTTTAGATATATATTTCATTTTATAAAGATATTCACAGAAAACTGGCGTCCGTACCCAATTAGGTTGTTTATCACACTTCGATATATACGCCAAAAAGGGGTAGTCCCTTAAAAAAGTCAATATTTCAATTAATTGACAATATACAAAGCTATCTCTTATATCAATGTAGAGATAAAAGGACAACGTTTCACATATATGAAGCATGTCTGTTGATTTTATTAGATGAAGGAGTTCTAGCGATAATAAAAACAGCCCTGAATTAGGTCCGGCTCAAAAACAGCACCTAATTTTCAGCCGCACCCAAGTTGGTGTAACTTCACTATAGAGCATCAGCCAAGTTAGGGAAAGGATGTATATATATATATATATATATATATATATATATATATATATATATATATATATATATATATATATATATATATATATATATATATATATATATATATATATATATATATATATATATATATATATATATATATATATATATATATATATATATATATATATATATATATATATATATATATATATATATATATATATATATATATATATATATATATATATATATATATATATATATATATATATATATATATATATATATATATATATATATATATATATATATATATATATATATATATATATATATATATATATATATATATATATATATATATATATATATATATATATATATATATATATATATATATATATATATATATATATATATATATATATATATATATATATATATATATATATATATATATATATATATATATATATATATATATATATATATATATATATATATATATATATATATATATATATATATATATATATATATATATATATATATATATATATATATATATATATATATATATATATATATATATATATATATATATATATATATATATACAAATAAAAACAGAAAATTTTTTCCAAGCTGATTCACTGGGTGTGACAGTAACTTGGACCTATGACTAACTCTTAGACGGCCTTATTGATTTGTAATTTTTTTTGTTTGTTTTTTTTTCACAATTTTTATCAAAATTATAATATTAAAATTCAATGTTATTCTCAACTTCCCCTTTAATATATTAATATTCAAGGTTATCTCAATTTCCCTCTAATTTGTTTCATTTAAAACAACCTGTTTTTCTACTATGTCTATACAAATAATGACTCTAAAGGTGTGGTCACACGATACGATTTTTCATCCGATTTTCATTCGACTTGCTCAGGTAAATCGAATGGAGTCGATTGGTAGTTTGGTCACACGATCCGATTTTACATTCGATTTTCCATCCGATTTTAGCAAGAAATGAACAGGTACTTGTTATTACTTTTGAGATAGAAGTACATATATTTATGTTCAGAGACATGTCTCTGTTCTGTTTAGATAAAAAAATTCCTCAATTTAATATTACGTCATTTTACCTCAATATGACGTTGATGTTGACGTAGTGTACATGGTACATATGTCAATGATCCATCAAAAGTAGATGATCAATCGAAGTTTATTACTTTCTACTTCGGCAAAAAAAAAATGCAATATATTTTGATCTACCAACAAAGGTGAAATAATATGCATCACAAAAGTTAACTTTGTATGATACTAGCCGTTCGTGAAAAAATAATAAATGAATAGGCGAGAAACAGTTTATAAGACGCTCTTCAAGAGTTGATAAAAGCAGAACAAAATTAATATTTTGCAGTTACTTAAAGGATAGACTGTTTTTTTTATTATATAATTAAAAATAATAATTTTTTTAAAAGTATAAATTCGACCGAGAGTATGTAAATGAACTGATTATTGAAATGTTTTAAAAAATTACTGCGGATTATTGTAGAAAAAAAATTGTGTAACAGAAATAGGAGTTCCCCTTCCCCTCCTAAATCATTGACATCGGAAGTAAATTAAAAGGGGGCGGGCTAAGTGAAAGAGAAAAAAATGAAACTTACAAGCAAAACGTGGTCAACAAGCAAAAAAAAATGTGTCCATTGGTCAATTACAAAAACCATATTTCTTTAGGAAAGGGGGGGGGGGGAGGTCGAACTTCTTACAGTGCCATTTTATTTTACAAACACTAGGCCAACCTCTTACCTAAAATGCAACTTGCGTCTTGAAAGGGGGGGGGGGCTAAACATACATCCCAATGTATAATTGTTTAATGCCAATATTATGTCTATCTTTCTAAAAAAAATGGAGGAGGGGGGCTACTCCCTCCAGGTTCTGACGCCTATACACATAGTACATGTAATACGTTGTATTCGCATGTATTTTAATTAAAGCGTTGGCCCTCAAGAGATTATTAATTTATTTAAGATTTATATCATACATATTCGTTGATTTATTTAAAACTTGTAACTTTAATTTTGTAGAATTCGGAATTTCAGGTACAGAATGAAGTTGTCGCTTGAGGTTTCTACTTTACACATTGCTATGTTTTGTAGATACCGGTAGTAACTAACAGCGATATAAAAATTGCATGAATGATGTAACATGTACAGTTTATGCTAATTTTAAAATACACCCATTTATGATAATATTCAGGAACTGAATGAAGTGTAATCTATAAAATTCAGCTCTTAAATAACCGAAAAAATATTTGTGATATCATAAATTCACAATAAAGACACGAATTTCCGTGCTTGCAAACTATGGTTGAAGAATACATTACCTTTTTTTTATATGCATGTGCTAGTAATTTTCTTCTTTTCCACACAATAATTTTGAGCTTAGGATTTTTCCTTTTATTTCGTTACACAGGTGTATTTATATATAAAAAGTTAAAAACGATTATTATTTAACATATTTTTTTTTTAATTTCGTGTCGGGGGAAATGTCATTGTGACGTCACGATTTTCTTCAGAAAGTCGATTAAAAATCTAACGGCCATCCGATTTCCAAACGACTTTCAGACTTTGCTTTCGACTTTCGACTTGGATGGTCACACGGTAAGATTTTAGTCGAAATCAAATCGCATGGAAAAATCGGATGGAAAATCTGATGAAAAGTCGCATCATGTGACCGCACCTTAATAGGGCTCTGTAAATCCTCGGAGTACTGTTACGTCATGCCGTAAAAATGACGTTATATCAACAGAGGAGACGCTGTCAAATCGCCATGATGAAAATCAACAGAGAAGATTACAGAAGAATTAAGGTAAGTTCCTTAGCTAATATTATGAGATTAGTGTTAGATATATTACTAAGCTTAAATATTACACGCACACTTTTTGTTTATACATTAGAAAATATAAAAATATATATACCGGAAATGGCGAGGACAAGTTTGTAGTGCTAGAATGATTTGCCAATTCATTACCGAAACAAACCTGCTTTGACTTTGGGACAAGCACCTGATGAGAGTTCCATTTCCAAATTACTGGCTTTTTATCCGACATCTGTTGGCCTTTTGGCATCTTTTAAAATTACTATGCTATAACAAACCAAAATTTCTTAATTCAATTTGGCTTAACTCCTTCCTGGCCATTTTCTTTATTAATTATTTGATTTTTGTTTACATATACGCACAAACAAATTACTTGTAAATAATCTGTTAATATTCAAAAATGTATGTACTTATCTGTTTGCTAATTATATGTTAGTATTCCTGTATGTTTTTAACTTTGTACAGTAGTATTGCTAATTTTAAAATATTTAAAATTTAATTTTAATCGGTATAAGCAGCAATTTTATACTATATTTCAAGCTAAATAAAAACAATCTAGCAAAACTAAATTATTGACCTTCCTTGTATCATTTTAAAGCTAAATTTTAATACAATTACACACCCTCCAAATATGAATTTGATCTCCCCTTCTCATTTTAATTTAATTTATAATTCATGTTCAGCAAATATTGAACAACATCATCCCCCTTTTTGTTACTAATTGCAATTTTCCTCACCTCATCTTTATTTTCTCTTTATATTATGTTGACATTTAGCTCCATGTATGATCGGCCACCAAAAAAGGATTGTAATAACAGGGTGGTTATTTATTATTTATTTATTTTTAGAAAATATTTAGTAGATGTACTACGTACACTGTATGTCTACACGATCATACAGAGGACTGTTCTCTTATTAGAACAGAGATTTTGAGGCTGGAAGCACTAGGTGAAACAATAAGAATTATAAAAATTCTTAGCATCAATTACTGATAAATGAAATCAAATTTATCGAGATATATATACAAATAAAAACACGAAACTAAAATCTAAAAAATAGATAAAAAGAGGAAGAAATGAAGACAAATACTCCCCTTAAATTTATTTGAAAATTCGATCGATACCTGAATGATTTATGATTCAAATATATTTAAACACGATTCGTTTTCCTAAACCATACCTTTAAATCAACCGTACAGAGAGCTATACAAAATACGTTTGTATTGATATGGTCATTACTACTTTATCTAAAAAAAAATGCTTAAACCCACAAAAATACAACCTTAAATTTGAAATGAAAATTTATAAGTTCACACTGAATAAGGAGGTACACGTATTGCTGTTCTGATATCTCGTATCTTAAAAATAACCTCTCTTCCTTCTTTCCCTTTTTTTTAATTTCTTTTTATATAAAATCAGGAATAAATTCGGAATTTAAAAGGAAGGATCTGTTTTATATCCATCAGAAAATATGACCACAGACGTTACGTAGTGTACTATATGTTTTGTTTTTGTTTGTTTTTGTCCCTGTGGAAAATATTTTACTCATATCGAGACCCCATTACTTGGCAGTGGAGAGCTGCAAATTTTGTCCGATACTTGGCACGGGCATTGGATTATACAGTCTCATCCGAAGGACCGGTTTCCACGTCCCACAGAGGGATTCGAACCCTCGACGAAAGAATCAATTCCTTTCTTTATTATCTAATGGAGGCGCTCTAACCACTGCATCACGCGTACCAAAGTTTACCCTCTGCAGATTTTCGCATTTGTAAACTCTTAATACGTTTAAAATAAACCAGATGTTGTAAAATTTATTTTTACACATTATTTGAATTATTGATGAAACATTTTAGCCATATTTGGCCATGATATGACCTTAAGTTAGTTATGAGAGTAGTTCACAAACTTTTCGAACAACCCTCGTATGTTAACGACTTTTACTCTTATCGGACCTAAAAATATCAAATGTTAGGAAAACACTTAAGAATTTTATTTACTTTACATATCAGCTAATATGAAGTGAGCTTTGTAGTCGGTTTGTCTTCATACATCACTGAATGTTATTTAATAAGAATTTCAAATCACTCTTTGGGAGCATTATCGTGAGCTGAATATAAACTCATGCACTCAGTGCTCACAACTCCAGTTTTTTTTTCAAATGCCTTAAATATTTTAAATTTTATTTAATCATGAGTTATGTTCTATATCAAGCAGATTTCATTCGTGTGTTAATCATTATTGTTTTTTCCCTCATGACATTTACATTCTTGATATTTGTGTGCTCCAATAAAATAGGTCAATCTTCTGTTTAAAAAAATATTGAAATCAATAAATTCTTATCAAATATTTGTCTTCTATCCAGTATTACGAGCATTTTATGAATTCCCTTAATAGTGGAACATGTTATCTACCTATAACCCAGTGTAGAAGGAAGTTAAATGATTTTTAACTTAACATCTTAAGATATGCGTCTGGAAACAACAATGGTGATTTTTACGATACATATTGTATCAAAGGTGACATGTTTTGGTTAGTATGTATCTCTTTATCTCTTCCTTTAATTATCTATCTCTCATACATGTATCATTTAAATTGTAAAAAAAAATTCCCTTTTTGCTTTTTACCATTTTACATTTAATGCTTTTCTTTAAGAAAAGGATTGTTCATAAATGTTGTATGGATTTAAAAAAAAAATAAATGTTTTAAAAAATTGATTTAAGTAAACATGGCACATACACCTGTGTGGTCACTACAAGGAAATGCAACTTGGAATGTTGCTCCTCATACCGCCACCTATGGTGCTACGAATGCGGTAGATGGTGATACGAGACAAGACTATCTTCTTACATGTGCTATTTCTGCCTACGATACCAATAATTATGAAACCGTTTGGTGGAAAGTGTGGTTAAACAGAAAATTTAACATAGCATATTTGGAAATCTATCTGCGATCAGGAAGTAAGTTTATAATTTTTTTTTGTTAAAAAAAATTATGTTTAATACATATGTATGTTTTGGTTTTGGCTGATTAACGTTCATATTAAGAGTTTCTCACTCATATGGACACGTAATGATTTAAGTGTTTACATATACAATTCAAAGTTCTTTTTAAACTCACATGGTTTTTTTGTACAAATTAACAGCACATTGTTTTCAGGAAAATTGTGTAACGAGGCAACGAAACATATTGATTTATAAATAAATTTTGATTTTAATAGCCATTCTCTGTAACCACTTGAACTTCGTTGCCACGCATGGTCACGGATTTTGATGAAACTTCACCCATACTTAGTACTTGACACCAGAAACAAATATCAAACAAAATTTCGTTGCTAAGTGTCTCGGTTGCTATGGCAACAGCCAGAAAAGTTTGAAAAATCGAGATTTTCAGCCACTTTAAATCGTGACTGTGGCTTAATAAAAATTAGAAAAAGCAAACAAACCATTCTCACAAAAACATGACACCTTGATGTCACTTATACTGTAAAGAAACTGTTTAGAATATATCACTAAGTAAGTGGTAACCAAGGGCACATTTGGAATACATTTAAAATGCTGAAATATGCTGAAAAACACTCCGTATTCACTAATATTAGGTGTTACATGCTCAAACTCAATCAACAACTTAAGAAAAACAATGAAAATGTTGGACCTTAACTACATAAGTATAAACAATATTATTCTATAAATAACTTTTATGGTTGCCATGGTAACACAGTGTAACCATGCAAAACGAGTAACTAAGATAGGGTTAATGATACTGTCTTGAGGAAAAACATGAAAATTGAAAACTGGCAAATATGCATCCTTAGGACCTTGCAACACCAAAACCATAAGAAAAATTGGGTATAATTGCTACTTTGCAGTGTTACCATGGAAACAAAGTACCAGTGCTTAAAAGTGAATTATTTTTCGCTGCATTAAGAATTAAGTTGCCATTTAATCAAGAAACAAATTAAAGGACTCAGCTTGAATAGTACTTATCTGTTAGAACTGAAGTTGAATATCATATATTGATAAAGTTTGATGAAGAAAACAACACTGTTGCTATGGTTACCAAGAAGGGAAAATGTTCGATTTTTTGAACTTTATATCAATATTAAACCCTGTGTGCCAACTTTTTGCATCCACTTAGAGATTGGATGATAGTCAAAATTAAAGGTCAAGTTAGCTGTTAATAAATATCAATCATAAAAGTTTTGGGAATCTACATTTAAAGGTACGTATCCAAGGAAAGAAAATATTTTTCAGGTTTTTAAGCATATATTTTCTGCTTATTTCCATAGCAACGCTCTATTTAAAGAATCTAATCTGAATTTTTTCAAATGGGAAAACTTGGAGCACACCAACATCTTATAAAATTGATCATTACTTATGAGGAAATATGCTTTTTATAAAAAATAGGATCAGATTTAAACATACAGAGTGTTACTTTGAAGGCTCTCTGTGGTATAAAAACCTTGGCAACCATTGCCAACCAAAATGAAATGTCATATTTTGATCTCGGTATATGTTTGAAGGCTTTTTTTCTATTATTTGGTCACATTTCATTCTATAATTGCTTTTTATTTTTACGTGTATGACTTTATAGAATTCAATGAATATTTTTTTTAACTTTTGAATACTTTGTTACCATAGTAACGTATGTAATAGTTAATTTACCAAACATGTTTATCATGCATTTGAGACATCTGACCTTCAACTTTTGGAAACAGTCATTGCCAATTGTTTGTTTTGCCGCAAACGTTAACTATGGGGCTCTAAACATGTTAAAAAATGCCATTTTTCGAACTTTAAGACATGTTGCTATGGTAACCATAAAACATAGCAACCAGTTTTTGCCTGATTTCAGTTTAGGGTATCAATGGCTTTTATCATAGAGAGTTTGGAGAAATTCTGAGACTATGCGTGCCACAGCTCCTATGTAAAATTTCAAATCATTACAGAGAATGGCTCTTAAATCGCCAATTAAAACATAATTCACACAATAATAATAGGGAAGATTTTGATATGTTCTTAGATGACAGATTATGACAGTTTCCAAATGGTTTTTCATGGTTTCTCGAAAAATTCGGTCGTCTTTGTTTGCGTTCTTTTTAAAGTAGTTCTTTACCTTGCATAGACACAAAAAAGTGCTGTTCATGTAATTTTATTATTTTCTATACATTAACATGACTCTAAAGCGCAAAACGATATTAGTATTTCTTAGCTGTTTTCTCAGCGTTACTTTCTTAAATCTGGACCGTTCACGGTAGCTCAGTCGGTAGAGCGCTCGCTTCGTGATCGGGAGGTCGCGAGTTCGCATCTCGGCCACGACTGACCTAGTCGATAAAATGGGTAGCAACTGTTCCTTCGCCATGCGCTCGGCACTTTGAAGTGAAAGTCTCGGGTCCTTCGGATGAGACCTTAAAAACCGAGGCCCCGTGTCAGCGGCAGGCGTTGGCACGATAAAGATCCCTCACTGCTCAATGGCTGAGTGCCGAGTAAAGGTCAAAATTTGAAGCCCTTCACCGGCATACGGTGACGTTTCCAAATGAGTGAAAAATTCTCGAGAGGGACGTTAAGCAATATACAATCAATCAATCTTAAATCTGGTATAATGAAAGATGGATATAGAGATAACGAACAGTATTCAATATCAAAGTCCATAAAACAATACAAAATAGGAGCAGAGCAAACACGGACCTCCGAAACATCAGAGGTGGGATCAGGTGCCATGGAGGAGTGAGCATCCCCTGCTGACCGGTCACACCCGTCGTGTGCTCCTTGTCATGATCGAGAAATAACAGAAAACAATTCGTCGTCAATTCAATGAATAAATAATGAACTAACAATTAGTATGAAAAACATTCAGCATTTGACTCAATGATAAATTGTATTTGCTGACAAGGTCATTGTATCGACCACAAAACTTACGAAATGATGCCTTTAATTGAGACTGCTGATATTTTTATTTCATCAACTTACTTGTCAATAATTTACATCGTTTTAGAAATTGTTCATACGTAAAGCATGCTCTTGAATATCGAATCAACTGAGATGTATACATTCTCATGCAGGTGATGAAGGTATGTTGCTGCATAAGTAAGAGAAGTTGACGATAGAAAAGTTAAAGTCATCACATTTAGCATACAGCTTGATTATTAGATAACCATTAACGGCTTTTTCAAGTAAAATATCTAGGTAGGAAACAGAGGTGTCAGTCTCTGTAGTATCTTTTGACTCAAGCTCACCAGGATATATCGCATCGGCGTAGGAATGGAAATTACCATAGTTAATTGAGAAAAAGTCGTACATATATCTAAATATCGTGTTTAAAGTGTATTTTTTTGTTTTCACGCATTAGATTTTGCACAAATTCTGCTTCGTATGAATCAAAATTGATGTGCTAATAACGGAGCGTAGTAGGTACCCATGGAAATTTAAATAGATTGTTAGAAGACCTATTCTCTAAAAACCACATAGATGTTGTCAATCAGAAACACAAGCATCTTTTTGATGTCAACTTCAGAGTACTTGTGTGTGCAATCAGAATGTGTTTAACAAAATAGTTTTTCAAATGACCAATGATACGAAATACATCAAACTGCAATATTTTCAAAGTTTTAGACCTTCAATGTATTTTTTTCTTTCTTTTTTTTTTTATAAGAATTAACTTTTTTAAAGGCACACAATAATTTATTGACTTAATTCTTGGCATGTCTTCATGCAGCATTTTCATTTTTCGACCATCCAATACGACAAAACCAAGACGAGTAGGGATAATGGGCAAAAGTCTCAAAAACATATTTATCTTAAAAATTTTGTTTGAGAATTTCAACTTAATAGTATCAAGGAAAGCTCAATTGATTAAATTTTGTAAATAACAATTGTGAAATCATACACATGTAACATCATACACATGTAACATCATTTAAAAACTTACTATAATGATTTTTAAGAATACATACCTTTCATATTAGATATTTAATACATATTAGGGTTATATCTCGTGCTGAAGTTCGATTATGTTAAATTTTATTGCAAGAATAATGTGACCTTAATTTGTGTGAAAAACCATGTGAGTTTAAAAAGAACCTTGAGCTGTATGTACACAGGAAAAAACTATTCACATTTTATCTTCAAAGTAGAAATGAAGAAAACAAATTTTATCAGTAATAAAATTTTGAGCTTGAATGCATAGATTAAACAATGATTACACATGTAGCAAAGATGTCATGGAAAAAATCTTCCATTTAAGATGACCAAATTTCATTTATATTAGGCGTAATCATATGTTGAATATTGCAGTAAAAATTCATCTTTTCAAAATAATTTACAGCGTTTTTCAGTAGAAATTAAATCTTTAACTGTAATGTTTCTGTAGATTATCAGCTTAAAATGTATTTGAACTGAGCATACTTAACAAGCATATCAAAAATTAGACACCTTGTTAGAAATTGATAAATGATTTTTCCTCCTTTTTAATTTAACTTTCTAAGCAATCAGACATTCATCTACTTTTCACAAATATACAATTTTCTTTTCGGTCATACATTTTAAGCTCTTAACCATATCACATACTAAATATTGATTTACCAAACATATTTTTAAAAGAAATGAAAGAAAATTTACAGGAAAGGCTGAGTGAATATGTTAATAATTAAGGTCACTTTAGAAAGTCAAATAAAAAAAATTCTTTGTCAAAATCCTTAACATATTGTTTATACTAGCTTCAAAGTTATTTTAAACTTCATGTAGTACAATCTCTGATCCTCTGTTTAAGCATACTAAAATAGGATTAACATCTATTAATACCTGTTGCCTTGTAATCTAGATTAAGAGAGGATTCTTATTGAAATTTGATTCAATAGTGATTTAAAAATATACCTTTTTAAAATGACATTCAAAAATATCTTTAGAGTAACTAAGAAGTATTATTTCCTGTGACACTTGTACAGGTATGATGACGTCATTTTTTTTTTCTAGAAATATTTGTTCACGAAAGCGCTGTGTAGTGAAAATGTAGAAAATTTTTTAGCTTTCACTCGTTTTAGTAAATATTCTTATTTGCCTCTATTTTTCTAATATCTTCCGTCAATGAACAGTTAAAAAGATTTGGGACTTGGGAATATATATTTTAACGTGACTTATTATTCAATCATACTTACTTTCATAAACGAAAAGATTGACAATGACAATAAAGAAGGTATGTACTATTCACATGCTTCTGGAATCAAATGAAATCATTTGAGTTACATTATGAAAATTATTCTTTACAACTAATTAAAAAGCAATTAAGTTTTTCTCCCAAATCTACTTTTAAATCACATTCAAAAATAAATAAATTTTATATGGTGTTGGTTCTCATTGAATCGACAGTGGATAGAAAAAGATTTTGAGAATTGCTTTATTGTATTTGAAAGCGACAATGCGGGCAACAGGATTCTCCATGTATACTTACGATGAGGTATCTTATGAGCCTCCCAGTGGAAACTCCGGAAGTCTTATATTCAAACACGATCCTATGTCTGGATGTCCAAAGTCTCTCTGGAACATAACTGTGAACAAAATGGCTCAGGGAGTAGCCTTCTTTAACGAAAGACCAGATGGATTTACAACAAGCTGTTCCACCACAGATGTAATAAAAACCTCAATTGAAATATGTGAAGTGAGAGTAATGGGTAAGCCTACCTTAAAACTGATACTATAGTATTCAATCTAGAGAAACAAATAATCATCCTAAAAGGGGTTACTGCCATTTTCAAATATTTTATGTGCTTACTTTACATGGAGTAATCCTTTACAATGTACATGCTCTTGTAAGTGACAAAAATATCGCAACATTTTGAAATGAATCTACTTTAAAATGTTTTAAGATCTAGAAATTAAAATCAAAGATATGATTTCAGCTTTTTGTTTCTTATTAATTGTAGGCTGTGATCAAAATAGATACCATTTTGAATGTAAAGTAAATGCTAAATGCTAAATGTAAGGACAGACATTGTGATGCTTTTAACGGATCATGTATTTATGGCTGTGCAGATCCCGGCGCTGTGTCCTTAGATTGTATAGGTAAGATTTATTTTGATATACAAAGCATGATATATAATGTTTCAAGCTGCTTAGTCCGATTCTAATCGCGATATATATTCATTTTTCTTTTTGAAAAAAAATAATAGTCCATAAATTGTTTCAACTTTTGTCAAATTATATCCCCAAAGTCTTTTTCTTTTAAAAGATATTAAAATTCAAAAGTAAAAATACATAATTTTTGTTAGGTCACTCAAAAAAAAATAATCCTATGCTGATATTGCGTGAAATCACCTTCGAAAAATTGAATTTATCGCTTGCAAGTATATCTCATGAAGAACAAACCCCAGCATTTTTTTACAAGAATATACATGTACCTGTTCGCGGCAATATTTTTAGCTTCGCTACTAAACTCCCTTTAAAAAATCTTTGAAAATATCTGATTTCCTTTATTCTTTAAATATGCATATTATTATAAAATTTTCTCTGGGTTATATTCAATTTATTTCTTTATTTTAAAAGATATATTATGAAATAGGCTTAGAGACTAATGAAAAAATACTCGGGTTTGAATTATTTTCATAATTAGATATAGCCGATAAATTTATTTTTTCAAAGGTGACTTCACAACAGATATTAACTTCCTGTCAGGAACTTCTGTTTGTCAATAAGGTTTTTGATCTATGTTTCCATGTAAGGATTGTTGTAGTAAACTATTGAATCAATCTTTTAATTTATTTTATATATAATCTATGCAATGACGTATTTTTATTATGTAAGATAATATGTGCCTGTTTCAGATTAAACGGCTTTAAGTATAATATCCTTGGGGTAAATTTTAAAATTTTGATAAGGGTTTCCCGCAACGTGTTAGAACTATACAGTTAAAATACTTGTTCCTAACATGTATACTAGGGCTGTTCATCAAATAATGTCCCGAACTGTATGACATACAATACAGATATCATATGACAATAAACTTTACTTTCTCTCATTATTGAATCTTTACTGAATTTTTAACAGTTTATGTGACCACTTTTCATCACATAGTTTAATTATAAGAAGTTGTGAAACAAGGGCTTTTCAGACACTGCATTATAAATGAATGGTAAAGAATCAGTAAACTAGAATAAAAATAAGAGCATCATTAAAGCTGCACTAAAGCTTGTTAAGAATCCCAAGGAAATATTCACTGAAATATGTAACATTCACGGCAACCAATGTCTGTTTTATAGACAAATGAGCAGGTGGATTTAAATGAAAAAAATATATATACTGGGCATCAAAAATTGGTACCGTCCGCGTCAACAAAAATTATAACTTATGTACTGTTTGCCAAATTTCCACAAAATTTAATAATATTTGATGATGCAGGATTGATTATAAGACACATAGCAAATTTAATAAACATCAATTTACACTGTTTTATGAAAACATTTGACGGTAAAAAAAGCTTGGTACTCAAAGGCCACCCAATATTTAAAAAAAAAAAGAGTGAAAACGACAGCATGAACAAATGTCTTGACAACTATCATATGACTATTTTGAAATATCAGTAATTGTAGTTATCCACATTTGTTTGATATTCAAACAGATAATTGAACATGCATCTATTGCTTAAAACCCTCAAAACAAAATTTATCATAAGATGTACTTGATAAAAACAGCGAAGGTCTGAAAAGAGCAAAGATATGCAAGAGCACAAAGACAGATTTATATGCAATTATCTTAAATATAAGTGGTATTTTTTGTAAAAATGACGTATTTTATGTGCTGTGAAAGGCCGGTCAAGTCTATTTTCTATTATGCAAAATACATTTGATTATCAAACAGAAAATTATTTACAGATTTTAGATAGGCTATTAATACCAAATGGAATGTAAAACCTTTGTTTGGTGCGATTATTCAATGATTAGCGAGAGAATGTATGTAAATAATTTTGCCCTGTTTATGTGTACAGGTTTGACATATTTGACATAGGTGGCTTATTAAATCGCCCTTTCGCAAGGTTATAGACTTAATATATGTTAGCGATTTTTGAAATATAAATAAAGGATAGTTTTCTTAACTTGAAAAATGCTGCTGCTTTCTTTAACTCGAGAGCGTGACTTAATACGGACATGATATACTTGGTAAAGGTCATACATATTTCGACATGGGCATATTTACTTGAAATTTTAACTAATAAAATGTGAATTCCATATAAAGCCGCAGCACTTTCATGATAGTACAAAGTATGCAGAAACAAATGGTTACTTAATCTTTTTATTTCACGTAGGGTATGCCCTTGCGATATTGAAATTTGTTTATGACCTCCATTCAGTACACATACTATGCATTTATCACGTGACTGCTCATTAATGGGACCAAACTTAGTTTAGTACAGAGTGGGGTATACTATGTTATTTCAGTAAGTACTTAAGTTATGAATTACTAAAAAGGCCTTATAAAAATAAATTCAGTTTTAAAAACTTCCCGGTTTTTTGCATGTCTATATTCTCTATAGTAGGCCTTAACAGTGCTGCAGACTACATTAAATTTTTTCATGACAGCTTCCAAACCGCACGCCTCGAAGATTGTTAGGGTAGACTTCGCAAGAAAAGTAGGGAGTTTGGGTGATATAGACCAATGTGACATGCTTAAGCGAATATTGAAATTTACTGGAAAATTGTTCATATCCTTGGGAAAATTCCTATAAAAGAATAATAAAAGAAATTGTCCACTCACCCATCGCTGGCGGTACTTTCTTCTTGAATTTCCATGCTTTCTGATAGGCGTAACTGACCAAACTGACCGCGTGCTATCAGTAGCCGTGGAATCTGATATATTACTGACGTCATACTTTGCTATCCACCACTCAATTTCTTGCAATACTTAAATTTTTTTTGGATTACGAAAACTCGTAATATAGTCTCTTACAATCTGCTATATTACGTGTATTCGTAATTTAATAACATTACGAAAAATTGTAATATAAGTTTTAGATTACGATAACTTGTAATATTACGAATTTTCGTATTGGAGTGGACTGTTGTTATATGCAAAAAATATGCATTACTATGTATCAGTGTGTGAAGATGGGAAGTATGCTCTTAATGATCGATGTGAACCTTGTGGGCACTGTCATGGGGATACACTGTGTGACAAAGGATCGGGAAAATGTCCGTCTGGGTGTATAGAAAACTGGAGCGGGGATCTTTGTAAAGGTCTGTATTTGGTTTATCCTGAGTCCTCCTAGAATTTCTAAGAATAGCTGTGTTTTGTTGAAAATTATTTATTTATTTTGCTTTAGATTTATCACCTTTTTTATCTTCAACTGTAATCGAACCTGAGAAAGTAATTATATGTACTAAGTTCTCTAAGGCATCTTTGTGCAAATACGACCTCTATTTCGTAATAGATCGTAGTCAGCGGATTCGTCTAACGTGATATTCAAACATTGTTTTCTATACTTATGCAACATAACACACTACATTTAGGAAATACTCAGGTATCTCCACAGTTAACAATTGACGAGGCTATTTCTATTTCCAATTACCCAAGCGGGAGGCTACGAATTTAATACTCAATTTATTAGATAGCAGATTTATAACGACCACCAGTTTTTATATAGGATCCATGTCCTCTAATATTTGTGACGATCAACAAGAGAAAGAGAAAAACGCAAGTCCATGGATAAAGTTTCGACAGATATTTATTAATTAAGTCAGTAGTTGATATAAGTAATAAAATTTACACAAAACCTGGCTGTCCTGTGTTATTACTTTGAATTGGTAAGTAAACAAAATATTCACAAAAAAGAGGGGCGTATTTAAGTATAATGGCAACGACTGGCACTCAAATAAAATATTATATCCAAGAAATATGTATAGAACTAGGGAATTTTCAGACAATTCCAAGTGGTTCGTGCATCGAGCTCAACGAACTGCCAGAATGGTAAATTACGTTAGTATATATAGTATTTTGGGCGGATCTAGTAAAACACCAATGACGTAGTACACAACTTGATGTCATGATGGGTAACTTCTCCAAACCGGAAACAGTGTAGCCCCGATCATAAAGTGAAGAAAATATAAAATGATTCATTTTAAGTTATAAATCGAGTGCCAGTACGTCCAAGGGTTGAAAATATGTGTTTTATCAATGCCAATAATGACACGGAGGTAAGTGGTGTTGATATTTATGAGGTATACACTACTGGACTAAAAAAGTGCTGAGAATCCCAAATTTTACTGATAAAGTTTGATAATTGCTGATACTGTGCTGTTGTTGCTGATAAATACTGATATTTACTGTTATTATTACTGTTGTTGCTGATATTTTTTGTTGTTTCTGATAAATACTGATAATTACTGTTGCCTTTTACTGTTGAGTCTGATAAATACTATACAATTATGGACTCTTTTGGTGTTGAATATGGTTTGTTATTCACCAGAAAAATATTCATATTGACCGAGGCGAAGCCGAGGTCAACATGGATATTTTTCTGGTGAATAACAAACCATATTCAGCACCAAAAAAGAACCTCGGCTTCGCCTCGGTCAATATGAATATTTTTCTGGTGAATAACAAACCATATTCAACACCAAAAGAGTCCATAATTGTTTTATTATATAGTCGGGATTTGAATAGATAGGACATTGAATGCTGTATGACGACACCGTTTTCATTTGCTATATTTAATTGTTGAAAATAAAAAAATCTCCAGATTACTGTTTGTAACCTCCGTGTGTTCCTTTCCAAGTTTCGCTATGTGTAAAACGTCCAGATGTTAAAAAATAATCCTGAAATAGGTTTGAATAATTGTTTTCCTGCACAGATACGTAGCTCGCTGCGGCCGTTGCAACCATCGTTTACAACGTTGTTTGATATTTTGATTGTGACGTCACAATGCCGTTGCACGCGCATTGACCCACCGGTGAATACGGCCTCAAATCCGGTGAATATGTAGTGTTATGAACTGTTTGCGTTTGTATAGATTATATAGGGACTATAAATAGACTATATAATAATGATAAATACTGTTGAGGTACTGTCGTTGCTGAGAATTGCTGATAATTACTGTTAAGGTACTGTCGATGCTGAGATTTACTGATAATTACTGTGGTCATTGTTTTTAACCTGGTAATTGGTTTAAAATAAAACAGAGGGCTATAAAAACCTTCAATTATTACTTTCTTTAACATGAATTATCATGGCAAAATTTTCATATTTTTTTTAAATGTTCTGCTTGTGGCAAAATTACATGACTGTATGTATGTATGCTGATCTCAATTTCTACATTACGTTAACTTTGTGAACATTTTGACAATAATCAAATGAATTATTAATAGAATGAATATATAGAAATAGAATTAACTAAAAAAATTAACGGCAGAAAAAAAATGGAATTTTACTTTTGCATAAGATCTTATTGAAAAATAAACTGAAAATAAAAAGAAAATTATGCTATCTTAAAAAAGATCCATCGCCGCCTTTCCCGACTGAAGAAAATTATGTAGGGAGATCGGTGATCTTTTATTTCAATAATAAGAAAAAAGTTCTTGATGGATGGGAAAAAAATCGGAATAAAAAAAGTTTCCTGCAGGTTAGAAAAGTTGGATTTGTTCCGTTTTCACTAGGTCAACTGGTCGAGTTTGGACAACATTTTGTTTTTGAAGGCCTTTTTTTCTCGAAAACAATTATATTTATCTTGTTAAATGTTCAGTTTTCTGGTCTCTTTTTGTCGAAATATTTGAAAATTTGCTCGGAAATTAGAAATTTAGTAGCTAAGAGGTGAAAACAGGTTTGAATATGTTCAATCTGTGGGCACTGATTTTAATTAATGATTTATTTATTTATTCATTTATTTTAATGTTATGTAGACGTTTGTAGATCGTCCAAGAATTAAACTCCTCCACATGTACATATGTACAAGTACACACTGTATGCATGTGCAACCGGCAAATGGGCGAGCTGATTTTAAAAATTAGAGGTTAAGAATCCCTAGTACAAAGGTACATGTGTTTAGTTGTCTCTTAAAATTTAAATACAAAATCATTTTTTTATTTAATCAGTTTTGAAATCTCATTAATTTTTTTTTTATTTTATTTTATGGAATGGGAAATAAGAACTGAAATGAGACTTAATTTAATGTGTTACTGCGTGTATGATCAAATTAATCGATTTTAATTTTCATGGTAAAAAGTTGAAAGGAAAACACCTTTAAATTGATTTCAATTGATCAGAAATCGGTGATCGACCTGTGATTTGGCTGTATTGTTTACATGTCTTCAGCCGCGGGGTAGAACGGGGTACAACTTGTATATTCCATGCAAATTGTAGTGGTCAGCGTAACAATGGGCACTAATTACCTATTGTTCTTCGTCTCAAGGGCTACCGGTGTTTTCAATAAACAAAATACCTACACTGTACATGTACTCGCTACTTTGGAACAATCTTAAAGTTTATGGTCGCACGAAAAAAAAAAATCCATAATATTGAATTTGATGACGATTAAAATTGATAGAAAAAATATTTAGAATAGAACACTTTGGTACTATAATGAAAAAAAAGATATATACATGTACATCATGTACGTTGTACAGACTTATTTTCATTATTATTTCAATTCTCAAAGATCTATCTTCTTCAGTATTTAATTTCATTTTTTAGTTTTACGCATATTTCTCAATCAATCAATCAATCAGTTATTTGAATCTTTTTTACCATTTTACTTTAGTATCCATAGACCACAAAAACATATAAAATGTATGTGATTTTATACATAACAGTAGGTCTAAAAGGCATGCGTGAATAAGAAACTAAACAAAAAAAAATTTTGTAGGTTGCTATAAATGCGAAGTAAGGGAATTTAGGCCGGGGGAGTATATTTTGTTTATCAGATAAAAGAATATCCCGGGGGAGGTGGTGACATGTATTTTAAATTCTGAATCTCTGCTAACGACTGTTTGGGACCGGTAAATACGTAGACGAGAAATTGACTTCAATTTTTAATAAAAAAAAAAAAGTGTGCAAATTATACAATCACATAGATATAAAGAGAAAGATTGTGTAGTGAAGCACTTTTTTGAAATAATATTAGCATAATTGTTCCCAATTCAGATGCAGGAAAACTCCACTTCGCTTAATCCGAGAAAAAAAAAAACTTAAATGTTTGGATTTTGAATGTCAGAAACATGACGTTGTGTATCGCACTCATGAATAAATGTTATAATTACTTCAGTTCTGAAATTTGTATGGTTCATTGCAATTGATTCTCTAAAATAATTTTATTCATGCATATAAAAAATTCGATAAGTATAATATCATAACTTGCATGATTTTTAAAACACACAACTAAAGAACAGACCTTGCCCTATCGACTATCACTTAATTGTAAACAGTATTTCACCCCCTCCTTTGTGCTACAATCAAGTAAAAGCATATAAATAAGCACCAAGTCTGTACTGTTCGTTTATACAAAGGTCTCGGACAAAAATGGAATTTAAAAAAAATTATAATCACTGCACAAAATTCTAATTTTACAAAAACTCAAGCCGTAACGATATCCCTATGGCAGAATGTACTAATAATTGACCCGATTCTAAAACGAAAGTAGAACTTTTACACGTGGTTGACATGTATGTTCAATAACAACAAGCACAAAGTTTGCATTAATGGAAAAAAGTTAATTCAAGTTATGACTTATTTTATTTAGTTTTTTAACTGACTGACCGCATATAACATGTTTAAGGAGTGGTGCATAATATTAGAGGCCATATGCCCATAGACTTAAAACTGTATACAATAAAAAAGAATTAGCCTAAAGAAAAGACGTATATTTCATTGACTGAAAATCACACTGCATAAGATTTATGTCATGTAGTGTACAATCCTTAAGCCTTAACAAATAATTTAAAAGAGAGTGAGAGAGAGAGAGAAAGCTAGAAAGCGACACGATATAAAATTCGCAGGGAGGACATCGGAGAACTAGAGAGCGCTGTCTACATAATATATATAAAAAATAATTAAAGATGCTTCAATCTAATTATTTAACCCTGTCACATTCTTCTATAAAATAGCAAAGTGTACGCTTCAAGACTAGATTTTATAAAAATATTTAATACTGTCTTGTTAAAATGAGAGCTTAATTTAAAAGTAATTGGAAAAGGGGGGGGGGTGTTTTCAACTTAATGTGCTCATGCATTAAATTTTCAGTTCTCCACACGGTAAAATAAATTGATATTTACAACCATTGACTGTATTGAAGTATTAAAGAAACCCACAAAAAGCTTTTGATGACAGTACATGTGAGAAAAAATATGAGATGAGACTTTTTTTAACCTTTTTGAACAAAAATTAAACTTTTTAAAAAAGTACTTGGGAAGAAAAAACACTGCAAGTACAACAGAATAATTTTCCTCAGATAATGTCATCTACGTGTAAGGAGAAATTTAAAGAAAAAAACATAAACATTTATGAAAGCTTATGTTAACATTATGGTCAAAAATTATTATAATGAAATTAATATATGAAAACTGAAAACAAATAAATAAAATGTGACTTTTTTATTTAGAATAATTTATTTTGTAATTAACTGTAATGAATTTGTTAAAATATTTAAAAAAAAAAAACAACAAATAATCATTTCTCAGGCTATTTTAATCCATTCCCAGGTTAAAAACAATGACCACAGTAATTATAGTAAATCTCAGCATCGACAGTACCTCAACAGTAATTTTCAGCAATTCTCAGCAGCGACAGTACCTCAACAGTATTTATCAGTATTTATCAGACTCCACAGTAAAAGACAACAGTGATTCTAGGTATTTTATCAGCAACACATTAAAATTATCAGCAACAACAGTAATAATAACAGTAAATATCAGTAATTATCAGCAAGAACAGCACCGTATCAGTAATTATCAGACATTATCAGTAAAATTTGGGATTCTCAGCACTTTTTTCGTCCAGTAGTGATAACTGCTATAATCAGCAAATCATCGTAACTGCATGTCAATGTAAACAAAACATGGCGGATATCGATCTCGACCACGTGTAATCCAGGTCGCGGGGGCATTGCAAAGTCCAAATGCATAACTTTAAATTGATACAAGCCAACATTAGTGACAAATGATGTCTTCTCAGCATCACAGCTTTTCATGGGGACCTTTTTATATAAAAATACACTTGTACCTGTGTATAATCATTACATTGTTTGCTGTATAAAAGAGTATATCATACCTAATTTATTTTCTACAGATGTTCAATTTGCCGTCTTTGCCGTAGAACGTTCAAGTCGAGAAGACAGCTGGCACGCCATTTTAATGGAATACATGGGGACGTTCTCGAGTGCCACCATTGCAGTTACCAGCTGCCTGCCACTAGGAAGTATCTTATGATTGAGCACATAGAGAGACAGCACTCAAGGAAGGCAGTCCGGTATAATGTGAGACGAGGAGCATCCTTTTGCCAACCACCTCCTTCCCCAATCATTACCTTCCAGAACTCAGAGCCAGAGTCCCAAGACGTTCTCCAGGAAGGCTAGGAGTTCCCCTGGGAGGGCTCTTCATCACGCGTGTCCCAGGCTCCCAGGCAGCCACTACAGCCACAACTGTGAGCCAGCTTTCATCTTCTGTTCCTCCCCCCCCCCCCCGACGCCATTGCGATCTCCTTTAGTCTCCATTTCCATTGGCAGCCCCATGGAGGTGGACCTTTATTGGCCTGAGAGCCAGAGGTCAGTGTCCCCATCAAGGAAGGTCATCAAGTCTGCTGATCAGCTTCTATCTATGCCATTCTTCATGACCTTGATGTTACCTTCTCTTCAACAGACTCCCGGACAGCAGCAGTGCCTATTCTTTCAGCCCCACCAAAACCTGTTTCTGCTGCCACTTCTGCGTCTGGACTACTACCTGTGTCTGCCTCCACCTCCTTTGCTGGCCTGACACTTGTTGCTGTTACCTCATTTTCAGCTGCTCCTATGCCAGTGACTACACCTTCATCTACAGCTAGTGTAATGACGCCTGTTGCTGCCCCTGCT
Organism: Saccostrea cuccullata; assembly: GCF_032062105.1. Taxonomy (NCBI): domain Eukaryota; kingdom Metazoa; phylum Mollusca; class Bivalvia; order Ostreida; family Ostreidae; genus Saccostrea; species Saccostrea cuccullata. The sequence goes on from NW_026925210.1 coordinate 22,527, forward strand.
GGTACGATGCCTCCAATCCCATTGTTGCTGCCTCTGCTGGTACGATTCCTCCCGATCCCATTGCTGAGCCCCTGAATTTTGAGGGATCCATTGACTTGAGCTTCCTGGACCTCCTGGACATTGTCACTCCTGCACCTCCTGTTCCAGCATCACCAGTCCAGGAAAAGACCACAGAAAAGATCACACCTCCCTGTGTCCTTCATCGCAGTGAGAGGTTAGCGCCTTCCCTTGCCTCTTTGCACCTGGCGAATGACCCGAGACTTTTCTTTTCTGGTGCCCCTAGCTCCCTAAAGGATGACTATGTGGCCAGTATTATGCAGAGAACTAACGCAGAAGCCAAAAGGTTAAGAGCATCTTCCCGAACTGTTTCTTGGATTCCTCATGGTATCACTTGCATAACCAGGCATGAACAGCTGAGATTTCCAGATGGTCGTTCCTACTCCCTGAAGACTTCATTTTATAGAGACCCTGAATACGTCCTACAAGACACGAAAGAAACGCAAACATCACCTACTACCCTTCAACCACCCACCCAAACCTCGAATTCATCAACTCAGGTCTCCACCATACAAACCTTCACCCTTGGTGAATGATGTGCCTCCAGTGAAAATCATCTCAACTTGTGTGTTCTTCATGTTGATTCAAATTCTCATTTTGTGACTGAGACTCTTATCGTCTAGAATTAAATCATAATGAACATTATGAATTGTGTATATATTTACATATTTAATTATTTATACTGTTATAATTGTGTAAACCTTTTACTTATTGAATTTATTGTATTTATCATCTTATTATACACTGTATAGCTCATATATGTGACACTATGGACATGTATCACTGAATCTTCATTTTATCATAATTTGCATTGAATTGTTAAATATATAGTTGTATGTATGTTTATTTATTGTTACACAAATGAATTGGTAATTTAATACTATTTGTTTTGCAGTTTTGAAATAATAATTATAGTAATTTTCTTACCGTTCGAGGACGAACTCTTCTTTTTAACACGGGGGTGGTGTGACAGCTTTGGACTAGCTGTCATTGATATGCCATGATATTTTAAAAACTGCATTTTCATGGAGATTGCAATATCTTCCGTACAGTTATTTGGCCAGTTCCGAATAAGAAACAGATTCGACGGTGCTATAAGTATACTAAGAATTATATCAAAATCTAAGTGTTTTGTCAAGGTAGTTCGATGACTTGTGGAATTAGATATTGTTTCATAAAAGTTCAGCCTTCCCTCAAAAAAAAATATTTCGCAGGTTACCATAGGTGTCCATTTTACCAGTTACGAATGAGCCGACGGGTTCCGGATACCCTAGAGATTCTTAATCAATTCAACCCTAAATTAAAGAATATACGTCCCAGACGTTATCCATGGGCATGCCTAAGAAAAGTTATATTAATTGCTTACCAATAAATTATTTGTATTTCCAAAGATTGAAGAGAAACTAGAGGCACTGTGGGCACTGAGCTTATTTTAATGATACCCCACGCCTCCTTTATGATTATCTAAAACAAACTTCATGTTTTACTCTGGGAGACCCGAAATAAATGTCAAATCAAAAAGTAAAATAAAAAGTCACAATGTCACAATGCAATAAAGAATATGTGAAAGTATCATTAGATCTTATTCAGTGGTATAGGAGGAATTGCGTATAAGAGATGGATATACTTTTCAATATTACAACGAATGGCAATATCTATGTTTTTTCCTCAGGGAGCCCAAGTTATGTACCAGATCCAAATATAAAATAGGTGCACTTTGGTACTGTTAAACAAAGATTCTGTGAAAGACTTCATTAAATTCTAGAAGCCTCATTAAACGTCATTCAGTGGTAGAAGAGGGGTTGCGGATAAGAAATGGATACCCCAGAGCTATCAGACAGACAGACGTACAGCTAGACGGACGGACGGACGTGCAGACGGATGGATAGACAAACATCCCATTACTATATATCCCTTCTTCCTGTTTTTCAAGCGGGGGTATAATAAGTCACGTTAACTATGAAGAAAACATGGAAGAGTGAATTTATAATTGTATTTAAAATGGGTATTCGGAACTGGTAAAATAAGAACTCGAAAATATTTCGATATCTTCCAGTGTTCTAAATATTTATTTTTGACATTTTTTTAGAATATGTTAGAGTACATATCAAACTTACTTTTGATATCTGGAAAGTTGATTTATGTGGAAAATTTATGAACCTACAGAGGTTTTTCTGCAGACTTACGCGTCGCGGTGATTCAGATTTGTTGCATTGTAAAATTATGTCGACTGTTTCAGGAACGATAACGAAACCAAACTGAGGGCAAAAAAATCAAAACTTCACATAATTCAAACACTCATAAATAAGTCTTCTTACCACAGAAATTATTTTATTTTTACACCGTTGAATTTATTAAATACCAGTCATTAAATTACGAATTATTCGGAACTGGCCAAAATCCGGAACTGGCCAAACGACTGTATTTATTTTGTATTTGAATTTATGTGTTCTGATTTCACGCTAATTATTTTAGTGTACGATACATGTGCGCATGTTTACCTGGATTACATGATCGAGATCGATATCCCCATGTTTTGTTTACATTGACATGCAGTTACGATGATTTGCTGATTATAGAAGTTATGCCTCATAAATATCAACACCACTTACAGACCGTAAACCGTGCTACTACACCACTTGAACGGTACGGTTCGGTACGCTTTGTTCACGGAACGGTACGCTTTGTGAACGGAACAGTTCGTTTTGAGAACGGTACGGTACGCTTTGTGCACGGAACGGTACGCTTTATGGACGGTACGTTTCGTTTCTTGCACGGAACGGTTCGTTTTGAGAACGGTACGCTTTGAGAAACGGTATGCAAATGAAGCGGGGGGAGCCTGTTAACTTTAATTCTTGATTGGCTGCTAAAAATATATTCATTTTAAATGACTTTTGAAGCACTTAATGCATGTATATAATTACATTTCAGCTATTAACAAATTAATTTCTCGGTTTCAATTTAAACATTTTACACTACAGCGGTGATGGAGGAATTTATACATATGTAGCAAATAAGGAATCGTCTCACACTCTGTCTAGTTGTT
>NW_026925211.1:0-25762 GCF_032062105.1 Saccostrea cuccullata
CAACAGGTATAAAAGTCGCTGCCAAAATAGTAGTAGCAGCGTTATGAATGGTAGTAGCAGCAGCGTATAGTGTATAATGTAAACACAGTGTAAACACACCCCCCGTATTTTAGGGGGATTATATGTACTGAATTGAACTGGCTATCCCCCACAGGGGCTGCACTCTATTGACCCACCTATCCCCTCCAGGGGCTGCACTCAGTTGACCCACCTATCCCCCCCCCAGGAGCTGCACTCAGTTGACCGGGCTATCCCCCCCAGACCCAAAAGTGCACTCAGTTGACCTCGCCATCTAGGCGCCTTATACTACTTCCATGTGTCTTAATATGTTTAAATAGAAACCATATCTAAAAACGGAAAGAACACATCAACACAAACAGTAAAATAATTCAATGATACAGAACGACAAACACGCAGAATATGGTTAAGTAATGGCTGTCCACGCAGTGGAAAATGAATCTTAAACATTGAAGTCATGAAATCATTCAGGTCAATTCAACACACAGATTATTGATAAAACTGGTACCTATTAAGAAAAAACATTGCGTTATGATTATGATTGTAAATGATTCACAGACTTCTTACTGGAGTTAAATTTTAAAAAAAGACAATCTTTTTAATGTCTGCAGGTTGTGGAAGTTATTGGAATGTGCACCTGGTGCATCAAAATCGGTTCCGTATAAGATTCAATCATATCCTCAGGAATATTATCAAACATATGAAAGGTGCATGGACACAGATTTGAAGTTAATATTTTCTGTATGATATTACGATTTATATATTTTAAAAGCATTTCACACAAAAATGTAAAAAAAAAAAAATCTTATTTCAAATAACAGTTATAAAATTTTTAGACGGATTTGATTGACACATCAATGCACTTTCACAAATTTTGATTTTATTCTTTAATTAATTCATTGAAATCATTATACTCGTTTGGTAATTCATCTAAAGTTAGCTAAGTCGCTCCGTGATCGGATGGTCGTGTGTTCGAATAACACGCACTGATCAAAGTCGATAAAAGCTGTATTCCCAAAAGCGCTTGAAGTGAAAGTTGCAGGTCATTCGGATGATACCTTAAGAACCGAGCCCCGTTTTACGATAGGCGTTGGCATGATAACAAAACCTCACTGTTCAATGATCCTGAGAGTAAAAGTTTAAATTTGAAGCCTGTATGTAATATATAGTGACGCCATTTTAAGAGAGAAAAATTCTCTAACATGGCTTGAAGCGATACGTGTATTCAATTACTCAATCAGTTTTGTCGAATTATTGAACAGAGGTAGAGTGTAATAAAACTTATCATATTTTCTGCTGAAAAAATATATATTATACGAAAAAGATAATGACAAACATAGAATACATTTTCCTTATAACATTTGTATTTATCTCTCCGAGCATCCTTTAAGTTTATGCGACTTCATGCAATACTGAGACATTGGATCTTGAAGCAGAGTACTACATTAAATAAAACCAAAGGAGGGATTCTTTGTACAGTTTCACCACATAACTTTCTTTTTGGAAAGTGTGACTTGAGTTTTTTGTTTAAAAAATTATACATCCTGAAGCAAAATACTTCCTGCTGTATTTTGTATCTGTGGCTCAAGTAACTCAATTTCCTTTCAAACAAGAATTATTCAGATTTCGTCATATTGAGTTCTACCTAGGAAAAACAGTATCCTCTGAAGAGAGTCACATATGGCTTGAGCACTGATCAGGTAAACAGTTTTAATGTTTGCATTTTGGTTAATGTTTGTATTAAGGACCAATGATACAAACAAACGTTTGTCATAAAAATGAAAATAACAAATATGGTTACGTTTTAATAAGTAAAATAAAAAAAGTTCCACCACCTAGTTTTTCATTTTTCATTCAAATTTTCACAAAAAATGGAATGAAGTGAAATATTCGTAAAAATTAAGAAGGATTTTTTAGAAGGGCAGAATTTTGTACCTCATAGAAGGTCGACAGTATCCTAATATTTCCTAAAATTCATGATTTGAATCATTTGCAACAAAAATAGACCCAAAATATATACCAATCTAAGTATTAATTTTTGTTTGTTTGCATGATATATCCTTAAGATGGATCGTATTTTCACCAACATATTTCAAATAAATTTAAGACAATTGTGTCAAGAGCATAATTCTTTGGCCTGATAAATACAGAAGATTGACAAGTGGGCAAGTATCCTGATAAATACAGATTGACAAGTGGGCAGGTATCCTGATAAATACAGAAGATTGACAAGTGGGCAGGTATCCTGATAAATACAGAAGATTGACAAGTGGGCAGGTATCCTGATAAATACAGAAGATTGACAAGTGGGTGGGTATCCTGATAAATACAGAAGATTGACAAGTGGGCAAGTATACTGATAAATACAGAAGATTGACAAGTGGGCAGATATCTTGATAAATACAGACGATTGACAAGAGGACAGATATCCTGATAAATACAGAAGAAAGACAAGTGGGTGGGTATCCTGATAAATACAGAAGATTGACAAGTAGGCAAATATCCTGATAAATACAGAAGATTGACAAGTGGACAGATATCCTGATGAATTGAGAAGATTGACAAGTGGGCAGGTGTCCTGATAAATACAGAAGATTGACAAGTGGGCAGGTATCCTGATAAATACAGAAGATTGACAAGTGGACAGATATCCTGATAAATACAGAAGATTGACAAGTGGGCAGATATCCTGATAAATACAGAAGATTGAAACGTGGGCAGGAGTCCTGATAAATACAGAAGATTGGCATGTTGGCAGGTATCCTGATAAATACAGAAGATTGACAAGTGGGCATGTATACTGATTAATACAGAAGATTGACAAGTGGGCAGGTGTCCTGATAAATACAGAAGATTGACAAGTGGGCATGTATACTGATAAATACAGAAGATTGACAAGTGGGCAGATATCCTGATAAATACAGAAGATTGACAAGTGGGCAGGTATCCTGATAAATGCAGAAGATTGACAAGTGGGTGGGTATCCTGATAAATGCAGAAGATTGACAAGAGGACATATCTCCTGATAAATACAGAAGATTGACAAGTGGGCAGATATCCTGATAAATACAGAAGATTGACAAGTTGGCAGATATCCTGATAAATACAGAAGATTGACAAGTGGGCAGGTATCCTGATGAATTGAGAAGATTGACAAGTGGGCAGGTGTCCTGATAAATACAGAAGATTGACAAGTGGGCAGGTATCCTGATAAATACAGAAGATTGACAAGTGGGCAGATATCCTGATAAATACAGAAGATTGAAAAGTGGGCAGGAGTCCTGATAAATACAGAAGATTGGCATGTTGGCAGGTATCCTGATAAATACAGAAGATTGACAAGTGGGCATGTATACTGATTAATACAGAAGATTGACAAGTGGGCAGGTGTCCTGATAAATACAGAAGATTGACAAGTGGGCATGTATACTGATAAATACAGAAGATTGACAAGTGGGCAGATATCCTGATAAATACAGAAGATTGACAAGAGGACAGATCTCTTGATAAATACAGAAGATTGACAAGTGGGCAGATATCCTGATAGATACAGAAGATTGACAAGTAGGCAGATATCCTGATAAATACAGAAGATTGACAAGAGGACAGGTATCTTGAGAAATACAGAAGATTGACGAGTGGGCAGATATCCTGATAAATACAGAAGATTGACAAGTGGGCAGGTATCCTGATAAATACAGAAGGTTGACAAGTGGGCAGGTGTCCTGATAAATACAGAAAATTGGCAAGTGCGCAGGAATCCTGATAAATACAAAAGATTGACTAGTAGGCAGATATCCTGATAAATACAGAAGATTGACAAGTTGGCAGGTATCCTGATAAATACAGAAGATTGACAAGTGGGCATGTATACTGATAAATACAGAAGATTGATAAGTAGGCAGATATCCTGATAAATGCAGAAGATTAACAAATGGGCAGGTATCCTGATAAATACAGAAGATTGACAAGTAGGCAAATATCATGATAAAAACAGAAGATTGACAAGTGGGCAGGTATCCTGATAAATACAGAAGATTGACAAGTGGGTGGGTATCCTGATAAATACAGAAAATTGACAAGTGGGCATGTATACTGATAAATACAGAAGATTGACAAGTGGGCAGATATCCTGATAAATACAGAAGATTGACAAGAGGACAGATCTCTTGATAAATACAGAAGATTGACAAGTGGGCAGATATCCTGATAGATACAGAAGATTGACAAGTAGGCAGATATCCTGATAAATACAGAAGATTGACAAGAGGACAGGTATCCTGAGAAATACAGAAGATTGACGAGTGGGCAGGTATCCTGATAAATACAGAAGATTGACAAGTAGGCAAATATCATGATAAAAACAGAAGATTGACATGTGGGTGGGTATCCTGATAAATACAGAAGATTGACAAGTGGGCGGGTATCCTGATAAATACAGAAGATTGACAAGTGGGCGGGTATCCTGATAAATACAGAAGATTGACAAGTGGGCATGTATACTGATGAATACAGAAGATTGACAAGTGGGCAGATATCCTGATAAATACAGAAGATTGACAAGAGGACAGATCTCTTGATAAATACAGAAGATTGACAAGTGGGCAGATATCCTGATAGATACAGAAGATTGACAAGTAGGCAGATATCCTGATAAATACAGAAGATTGACAAGAGGACAGGTATCTTGAGAAATACAGAAGATTGACGAGTGGGCAGGTATCCTGATAAATACAGAAGATTGACAAGTGGGCAGGTTTCCTACTGAATACAAAAGATTGACAACAAGGAAGTTATCCAGATAAATATAGAAGATTGACAAGTGGGTAGATATCCTGATAAATACAGAAGATTGACAAGTGGGCAGGTATCCTGTTAAATACAGAAGATTGACAAGTCGGCAGGTATCCTGTTAAATACAGAAGATTGACGAGTGGGCAGGTATCCTGATAAATACAGAAGATTGACAAGTGGGCAGGTATCCTAATAAATACAGAAGATTGACCATTGGGCATGTATCCTGATAAATACGGAAGATTGACAGGTGGGTGGGTATCCTGATAAATACAGAAGATTGACAAGTGGGTGGGTATCCTGATAAATACAGAAGATTGACAAGTGGGCATGTATACTGATTTATACAGCAGATTGACAAGTGGGCAGATATCGTGATAAATACAGAAGATTGACAAGTGGGTGGGTATCCTGATAAATACAGAAGATTGACAAGTGGGCAGATATCCTGAAAAAAAAACAGAAGATTGACAAGTGGGCAGGTATCCTACTGAATACAGAAGATTGACAACTGGGCAGTTATCCTGATAAATAAAGATTGACACGGTAGATATCCTGATAAATACAAAAGATTGACAAGTGGGTGGGTATCCTGATAAATACAGAAGATTGACAAGTGGGCAGATATCCTGATAAATACAGAAGATTGACAAGGGGGTAGATATCCTGATAAATACAGAAGATTGACAAGGGGGTAGATATCCTGGTAAATAAAGACGATCGACAAGGGGGCAGGGGTGCTTATTCCTTCTTAGCACACATGATCCAACAGTTGTTCCATGTAGATCTACATGTATCAATATGTTCAAGAGAAAGATACCCCAGAAAGAACAATAGTGTAGCATTTAACTTTATTAGAATGGACTAAGCTAAATAATGCGGTAACAGCTGCAATAAATGATAATGAGAAGAGCAATATCTTGATAACAGTATTTTTTCACAGGAATACATTTATACATAAAGTAATTATCTAGAGCTAGTTTTCTTTAGAAGCTGGAATTTTAGCTTTTAATAGTAGAGTAAAAAAATGCAAAACTGCTTAATAATAAACAAGAACTACGTACTAATCAATCATTGACGAATCCTTTTAATATATGTAGAATATTGAAATGTTTTATTTAAATAAATGTGAAATCTGAACATTTTTAAATTGCAAGAGTACTGTTATGTCTGACAACTACGCGATGAAACAAACATATAAAGAAATGATTATTTAATGATAAATCAATTATAATAGGCACTGTCATTAGTATTCCAAGTTCTCTGAAGATGTCTTGATTTGTTCGTCATGCATCTTTAAAATGCTGTACTGACACTTTCTCTTCTTGCGTAAGAAATTCCCTGAAAGAGCGATATATGGTAAGTGTCTCAATTGGCCCCTTAAAATGAATATCTTAATTTTACTTTATATATAGCTTTAATTTGAACAGCTATGTATGCGACCTTTATTGGTCATTTTCATTTTGATTAAAATGCCGTTATTTTAGAAATATGACATCATAAAAATCACGTTTTCCCACCATTTTAGCATATTTTGTGTAAAATTGCTTATTTTCAAGCAGTTTTTCTTCCAGAAAATATAGAGCGCAGCCTAAAACAAGATTTATATTTTTACCAAAGATGTATCTATCTAATACTAATTAGTGACAGAAAAATTATGTATGTTCTACACTGCGCTCTATGTTTCCCATAAGAAAAAACATCGAGAAAAGGGCATATTTTTGGTTTTTTTGCTAGATAGCAAAAATAGCATTATTTCTAATGTCATTTACAGCTAGTGAGTGCATATCAATGTGAGAAAATATATTGGAAATATTTCTAATATAATCTCTTCTACAAAATAAACATCAATTAAACATATCTTAATGTCATTCTAAAATGTAGATTTTTAGGGGGCCAAAATTGGCTCTTATCATATTTACTCCTTTTATTAATTCACGAATATTTAGTTATTAAATGAGTATCTTGAATACAACCAGATTGAAACATATATCATCATATAACATTTCTTTTGTTTTCTTTTTCTTGTTTAACTTAAAGTTAGTTTTTGGGAAACAAAGCAATATACTACAAAAAAGATAGTGATTATCTTTTTGATTGAATTTTTTATTGGTGAAAATTATCAGGAGATGCTTACTCCTCCATGGCACCCGATCTGACATCTTTTATTTTATGTTAGCTTTCCATTTCCATTCCAATTTCCATTTATTGTTTCAATGTGCTTTTGAGATTAATTACTGTTGGTTTTTAGCATAGACCATTAATTTAGAGTAAAATACCTGGATGCGATCCCCTTCTTTTTGTTTAATGAATAATTCTCCTCCATCAGTTTGAATTTTTAATATCAAAGACAAAAACATTGTAAGTTTATGGCATTTTCTATCGATTCTATCCTAATTACGTGAAAAAGCATATCTTTGTTTTGTGGTCTTAAAATATGAATGTATGCACCATTGATCTTTTAAAGTAATAAACAAGAGGCCCATGGGCCTTGTAGGTCACCTGAGTATCATGTAACAAATTTCCAACAATTGAATGTCCTGTTTTAAACCAGAGGCCATAAAATTCACAATTTTAAAAGAGACACCATACTTTGGTTACTTCATACCCAAAGAAAGATCAAGGTAAAAAAGAGAAAATGCATTTCCACTTGATCAGTTGTGCACCCCATCCCAAGGGAAACACTGATCTTGGGGCCAAATTTTTCAAATTTTTGGAAATTTTATAAATTCTATTTCATCATGTTGTTGATTAATACCAAAGTGCAGATTTCAAAGCATTAAATTATTTTCAGACTATGCATTTCACTACATGTATAAACATTAAAGCCCCGCCCTAACACAAGAAGCCCTAACCCAGGGGCCCCAAATTCACACATCTCAAAGAGGCATCCTTCTTCCTCATAAATATGTACCTAGTTCATTGGTTTAATACCCATGTCCAAGAAAGAAGATTTTAAAAGAATTTATGCATTTTCAATATATATTTAATAGAGCTCCGCCCTGACACCAGAACCGCCAAGCGAGGGGACATGAAATTCAAAATTTTGAAAATTTTATAAATTTTATTTTATCGTGTTGTTGATTAATACCAAGGTGCAGATTTCAAAGCATTAAATTATTTTCAGACTATGCATTTCACTATACATGTATAAACATTAAAGCCCCGCCCTAACACAAAAAGCCCTGACCCAGGGGCCCTAAATTCACACATCTCAAAGAGGCATCCTTCTTCCTCATAAATATGTACCTAGTTCATTGGTTTAATACCCATGTCCAAGAAAGAAGATTTTTAAAGAATTTATGCATTTTTCAATATATATTTAATAGAGCTCCGCCCTAACACCAGAACCGCCAAGCCAGGGGCCATGAAATTCAAAATTTTGGAAGAGGCAGCCTTATTCAACATAACGATGTACTTGGATAGTTCATTTAATACTCAGGAGCAGAGCAGAAGATTTTAAAAGAAATTATTCATTTTCACTATACATCTTTATAGATTCGCCCTAGCACTAGAACCCTTGACTCTGGGGCCATGAATTTCACAATTTTGGTAGAGGACTTAATGCTGATTAAAATCAACCATCAGTTTGACTGTTTGATGTCGAGGAGTAAAGAAGAAAATGTTTAAAGATTGCACACATTTTAGTGGTTTTGGCCCCACCCCAGGCCCCAGGGGGGCAGGGTCCATGGAATTCGCATTACTTTTTTTGTTTCCCTTTACCCATAGATGCTAAAACGTAATTAAAAAGAGGCGTTTAATGTGAATGTAAATCAAATTTTGAATTCTCAATATACACAAAAGCTTACTTTAGACGCTGATGAAAAATCCTTCGTATTCATAGCAGGGATCTCCATGAGCTATTTTACTGTGTTGCTCCCGACACAGTAGCGATTCAAATTTCATGCAATCGACACAATAAAAATTTTGCAGACACAGAAAGAGTTATGATAATTAGAAAATATAAACACACAAATTCTCTCTAACTGAAACTTGAATCAAACAATTCTACCGTCTTCCAATTCAAAAAGTTATAACACTTATTTACTAGGGCTTCACCTTGAGTAATCAATTAATTATCTCTTAGACCCTCGCCGTACTTTACGCAGAACAAAGAGACATTAATTGTTTTCACAATTCAATTTACTTGTCAATTATTAGTTGCAATTAAAAACATTGTATTATTTATGAAAAATATTTAAATATTTCTTTCCTATAGAGCCACAGCTCTTGTTTTATGTAAGCACTGTAAGTCAAACATAACATCGTACCGAAGTCATTTAATTGATGTAAATAAATTGCCGAAAATTTTGAAATTTCAGCATGTTCAGGGAACTCTTTAAAATATTTAACTGTTCTGAAGTTCCTTTTATGTAATGCGGCAACTCGATCTAGACACCTGATAAATAAACAAGGCAAATCTACTTTCAAAAATGTTAAGTAGTTCAACTAACGGTCATAATTTCCTCTGATTTTCAGAACGTTTTTTTCCCTTTTAACAGTATGTACGACCATACCATTTGTGTAACGAATTAGCAATTTTTAAATAAGTTTGTGCTTGTAATCTTTTGTAATTATAATGAATTGTGATTCAGTTGCGAATTTGTTTGCGAAAATACCGCGAAATATTAGTGCTTCTCGTAACTCTACAACACCGTAAAATCTTAAATGATGGAGAACCCTGCATAGACATCGTATTGCTGCTCAGTAGTATATAAAACCTGCTTCTCCAGCCTTCTGAACCTTCTACGTGCATGCATTCTCCTAGCAACTTTCTGATCTGTAGAATTATAAAGTATATTCTTAAATCTTTAGTATCAATCAAGTGAAAGATAAACTGGTTCAAGTTAAAGTCATTGTTTTACAAAAATATTTAAGTCCCGAAGATGTTTTTTTTTCATTTATTTTTGACATTGTAAATGAAAAGGTACTTAGAAGAAAAACGTTAAATTCTTAATGTTATGAGGTGTCCCTATCTTTTTATTCAGAAGACATTTGGAGATGAAAATAAAAAGTCCCTGAAGAGGAGATTAAATAATCAACTCATTATTTCTTACAACATATTTTACTTGTTGGTAATTATATTGAAACAATATTAAAATATACACTGAATACCTGAAAGGAGTTCAACAGGGAGAAGATATACTGAAAAACGACCACATCCTCATTAATAGACAAGAGACCAAATAACCACGTGACACCCAGAACAGGTAACAGGGTACAGATGGACTTTATTCGGGGTCTGAAACCATATGCATTCCGGTAATTTGCATGACATTTTATTTGTCATATAGATATATATACAAATTAGAAAAAAAAAAGATTCCCGGAAATTTACTATATTCTTATTGAGAGCATAAGCCTTGCCTTGATATACACACGAATAATACTAGAATTGATTATTTAACAGCTAAATATAATTATGCATGCATTCTGACTTACATTGTCCTTTTCTTCAGATTTCCTTCTGAGGAAATTGTTGAACATAGAGTCACAACGAGACTGAACACAATTATGATATTGACCTAAAATTAAAAATAATAACTAGTATTTCATAGCAATTGGCAATGTTCTGCTTCAAAACAAAAAATAAAAAACTATTTTAATATGTAGAACCGGAATTAATGACGAAAACAAATCGAGTAAAATGACAACTTCCTACCAAAACAATTCCAACTACGGGTCCAATAAATTCATACAAAGCTCCACTTTCAAATGATAACCAGCAACTAACAAATAATAATATTAAAAGATGTTCCCATAAGATGAGGAAGCTTTATTTTATATGTTAATATTAAAATCAAATTGTTGAGATAAAAATTGAGTACCTGGTTCGTGAATGATAGTCCTTGCCCAAGGAATATACGATTCCAAAAGTTACTGCTGTTATGCAAAGTGGTATAACTAAAAATATTTACGATTGTATTTATTCACATTCTAGATGACTTGTCACAGATATTGTTATCCATTTTATTTTCATTATGGCAGACACCTAATGTTATACTCAGCCGTGACAACTACCAACGTTACTTTACCGACATTGCAGAATGTCTTATTAAATCGCTCACTTCCAGAAAAAGATGTAAACAAAGGCCGTCAGCAGCGAAAGAAAGACCGATATCGAGCAACCAATTATGGAAATCCAATTCAGTGCATCTTCTTCGTCCTGTATCTGTAAAGATGAAAGGGCTATCTCCATCATAAAAGATAATATTATGCCGTTATTCTTGCTATAGTGTGATAATCAGAATATACTAGTTGTTGTTATCTGTGAAATTGTCGTATCAATATGCCAACGATATTCAATTCATACCCTTGAATATGGTCGCATCAGTACTGCAAAATTAGTCAGATGATTGCATTCACAGTGAAGATAAAGATCATCTGTAGATAGTAATATACACCCTAGTGTTGACCACCCACCAGTTCCGTTACTGTAATATATATGTAATATTTTACCAGACATGATAAAATTTTTTTGCCAGTGTTGTATACTTCACTGCAAGGTAGGGAATACCTAGATTTGATTTTAAAAAAAATTACCTTTTTGCTTTCAGGACAGCCAAGAAAATATTGAATGAAAAAAGGTTGGATAAAGGAACTGATATTACATTGATTAAAACCATTAGCTTGTACTGGAAACACTTGCGATGAAATTAGGATGGTATTGTTTTCTGGGAAAATAACGGGCTGATCTGCCGGAACCTTTGCAACTGTGAAAACTAAGAGAATGAAATTAAAAATAATTATTGTCTTTAAAAAGATCTTTTTTAATGACAGGCGATACGTTCCTAAATAAGTTATAATTTTCTCGAGATTATTTCATTGAATTAATGTTGAAATGATTTATGTCAATTACTAATTGTATAATTGTTTTGCTATTCATTGGCTTATCTTTTCCTTATTATTGTAACAATTTCATACTTGTCTGTTATGGGCTCTAAATTAGAAATAAAATGTTATGTTATGTTATGTTAAATGCTATTTTTACATGTTAACTCACCAAAAATTGAGGTACCTACCAGGCATTTGTTCAAGATACTAGAGGGTGATGTTGCTTATATAATCTTTTTGGAAATTACTTAAAATGCCAAAATAAGAACTTTCAGGGGCGTAATTTTTTTTTCGTCAATTAAAAAGCACTTTAAAGATTACAAGCAAGTGATTATAATTTTAAATATGTTTATAAGATACGGAGACATACAAATGAGATACCTGAGGAACGTATCGACTGACCTTACGAAGATTAAAGTGGAAAACCAATTAAAAATAAATGTGACTGGTTTTACTTTATTCAGTATTTAGTCAACTTACCAATATATTTTGTTGAGTTAAATATAATGCTTTCGTTCTCGTTGACCGTCCCTAAAACCCCAGTCACATTTCCAACAACGACTAACGGCCGATGGGTTTTGAAGCAAAAATGTGATTCTTCGGGTGACCGTCGTCAGTCCATATCAGCCGTTGTCTTGGCCGATTTTGACCTCTTTTTTTGTCGGCCGACCAACTTTGTGTCCATCGGTTCAAGTTTTAATTTTCATGCGTTGGTGCCAATTCCTTCGATTGAAGTTATCCGTCGACCAACCTTCGATCATCGTCCGACCATCGACGGTCAGTTTTTTTTTTAAATCGGTCGTCCGTCGTTGGACAATAAGGGTGTTTAAAATTTCGGCCGACGCTTAAAATCAAACTGTAGCTCTGAGCTCGATGATCGGACGACGATTGTCCGACTTGTGAATATTTATTTAATACAAACAAGATTTTGATGCATGGATTGATATAAATTTTCGGAGCAGATCTAGAAATAACATGAATAATTAATCCGTAAGATATAAAGAAATCTTAAGTATTCTTTGCTGCTTAGTTATGCACCACTTGTCTTTTTTCTGCAATTCCATACAAAATTCAACAACATTTTCAGTATTGAGTCACAATTTAATAAGATTCTGCCACTTTGCCTTACAAAAATTACTCGTCACCTATCTGAATATAGATCTTGCTGAATTCTAAAGAAAAAAAAAGATTTTTCGTGTTATTTATCAAAGTCATCGGTGTCCCTAGGAAATAATGTGACTGTTCCGTGTCGCCCGATACTGTGTCGGCCGATCAGGTTCTTTCAGCCGACAAGACCAGAAAAATTTAGTCGCCCGACCATCGGCTTAAATGTGACCTAGGCATAAGAGATACAATCCTATTTTGTCCACGGTCTTAAAGCCATATATGGCGTAACTGATCAAAAAAATACATTTCTGTGAAAATCAAAATTAAGTAAAGAAATATAGTTAATACATTTAAATTAAAGCTTTTCGTACAATTCTGAACACGGAAAGCACCTAATAACACGATTTTATATTCTCTGTAATGTGTTATTTAAATCTTTTGTATTTTCTTCCGAGTCGGAGAAAATTCTAAAAATCCAAATTAAATTGTGATATCTTTGTAATGCAATTGGTGCTTAGATTTTGTAATTTTCGGAAAAGTTCTATCTTTATATAAAGTAATGATACAAATAATACCGGGTAAGTTCTTATAATTTTAGTCTAATAATTTTCACTGTACATACGCCATATATGGCTTTAAAGATTTTATTTACTCTTGCACTGGCCTGGATAAATATAACATAAGTAATGTTTACCCTCATGAAATACAGAAATTGCTCATTTAATTATCACAGTGATAATTACCTGCTTTGTAGAAGTGTTATTCCAAGCAGCAGTGTGATTTTCTCCTAGTATATTGTCGATTGTTGTCACAATTATCTGAATGCCAAAATGAATAATGAAAATTTCTTGTTTGAATTAGTTTTAAGATTATAAAAACCTAATAATATCATTCTCTTTCCTTTTTGACATCTCCTTATGAGGAATTACATTTAAAATGACATTCATGAATATAGCATACCGACTTTGGAAGTGAAACGTTAGACTTATTGGAAACATCAACGATTTTATTCAGCAGATCTATTGAATTATCAAAGTCTTCTGGAGTTTGTTCGTTGTCAGTTGAAAGTGTTTGCAAGTTTAGAAGTGCTCTATCTTTATTTAAGCTTTAGTTTTGTCTTCGATAAATTTCCTTGGAGAGCAGAATCAACCTGGAAAAGAATTAGTTCAGTTAATGTAAAGAGTTCAAAAATTATTTTATTTACTTACTTGTTATAAAGAAAGCTACAGCGATACTTAGGATAGAATATTTCATACCATGTCTTTGGTGTTTTCAATTATCGGCACACAGTCTACGTTTGGCATGTCTTCACAATATGGAGTTATTGGGGCTAGAAAAGAGAACATCATTTTAAAATCAGCTCACTTTAAAAAGAGTTTTGCTACAAAAAGCAGAAATAGAGACACTTGTAACAACTTATGGTTAGAACAACAATATGAATTTCCTTTAACGGTGCTATTTATTCGACTAATTAGTATTTAATTGTCCAAAGAGGGAGACCAGAAGCTGATTCTAAATACTATGTTCAAAAATATTTACCGATAGGTATGTTTAGGTATGTATATGTGTATCCTTGAATAAAAATGGAGAACTCTTAATGAGAATGATGAATTTTTAGCTCACCTGAGCCAAGGGCTCAAGTGAGCTTTTCTGATCAAAATTTGTCCGTTATCTGTTGTCGTTATTGTCGTCGTTGTAAACTTTTCACATTTTCATCTTCTTCTCAAGAACCACTGGGCCAATTTCAACCAAACTTGCTACAAAGTATCCTTGGGTAAAGGGGATTCAAGTTGTTCAAATGAAGGGCCACGCCCTTTCCAAGGGGAGATAATTATGAATTAGAGAAATTTTAATGGCATTTTTAAAAAATCTTCTCCTTAAGAACCACTGGGCCAGGAAAGATGAAACTCATATGGAATCATCCTCAGGTAGTGTAAATTCAAGTTTGTTCAAATCATGACCCCTGGGGCTAGGGTGGGGCCAAAATGGCCGATCAAAGTTTTACATAGAATATATAGGAAAAATCTTTAAAAATCTTCTTCTCAAGAACCACTGGGCCAGGAAAGATGAAACTCAGTTGGAATCATCCTCAGGTAATGTAGATTCGAGTTTGTTTAAATCAAGACCCCCGGGGCTAGGGTGGGACCAAAATGGCCAATCAAAGTTTTACATTGGAATATATAGGAAACATCTTTAAAAATCTTCTTCTCAAGAACCACTGGTCTAGGAAAGATGAAACTCATGTGGTATCATCCTCAGTTAGTGTAAGTTCAAGTTTCTTCAAATCATAACCCCCAGGGGTAGAGTGGGGCCAAAATGGCCGATCAAAGTTTTACATAGGAATGTAAAGGAAAAATCTTTAAAAATCTTCTTCTCAAGAACCACTGGGCCAGGAAAGATGAAACTCAGTTGGAATCATCCTTAGGTAATGTAGATTCGAGTTTGTTTAAATCAAGACCCCCGGGGGTAGGGTGGGGCCAAAATGGCCGATCAAAGTTTTACATAGGAATGTATAGGAAAAATATTAAAAATCTTCTTCTCAAGAACCATTGAGACATGAAAGATTAAACTCATGTGAAATTAACCTCAGGTAGTGTTTATTCAAGTTTGTTCAAATCATAACCCCCGCGGGTAGGGTGGGGCCAAAATGGCCAATCAAAGTTTTACATAGGAATATATATGAAATATATCTTAAAAATCATCTTCTCAAGAACCATTGAGACAGGAAAGATTAAACTCGTGTGAAATTAACCACAGGTAGTGTAGATTCAAGTTTGTTCAAATCATGACCCCCGGGGGTAGGGTGGGGCCAAAATGGCCGATCAAAGTTTAACATAGATATATATATATCGAAACCTTTTAAAATCCTCTTTTCAAGTACTTCAAATCCATGCGTAGTAATATTTATATGGAATCATTCTCAGGTAGTGTAGATTCTAGTTTGTTCAAATCATGACCCCGTGGGGGTTCAAATTCAAGGCCCCCCCCCACCTCAGTAAACTTTCAGTTCTGATCTGATATGTGCTTATCCTAGCAAATTGCTCAGGTGAGCGACGTGGCCCCGGCCCTGGTCCTCTTGTTTCTTACAACTATTGTGATGACTTGCACCACATAAACCTACACATGGAGTCTGTCTCAATAAAATAAAACAAACATGTACAAATACAATTTCAAATTCATTGCCCCAACCGAAAAACAAAATCTTGCCAATTGTCTAAACACTTTCTAACAACCAAAGCATAATGTTATATCAATTGTCTTACTTCACAACCAAACAAAATTCCTACTTGTTTCAAACCTTATACTTTACGCAATGTTCGGTGTAAAAAGAATTTGACCTTAACTTATAAAACAAGCAAATTCAAAGAATTTTGGTCCCCAGCTTTCGGTACCTTTATTGTTGAGATGTTATTTTTTATGTCGTATTGTGTGTAATATTAACACCTGATCCTATGTCATTTATTCAGAAATTATCATTGAAGTTGATATCTTTTTTTTTAAAAAATAAGGCCAATCATGAAGGTCAAGGTCAAGAGTTAAGAAATCATAGCATGCTCGGAAATATCTTGTCACAGGTAATGCACATGTCATATATGAAAGTCCTATCTCTTCTCAATATAAGGAACAAGATGTGTTTTGTGAATCTCTGATGAACCCGTATGGCAACATAACGGAGGTATTTTTTTTTTTAAATGTGAATTAAATATATTATTACCCAAAGTAGGGTTTTTCTCACAAGAAATACAATTGTGAAATACTAAATCCCTAGCATCACCTCTTCAAAAGTTATAGTTGAGGATAAATTAAAGGTAGGTCAAACTCCAAGGTGAAAGGGTCTAATTTATAAGTTTCTTAAGAATGCTCTTGTCACAAGTAATATATATGTGAAGGATGAAAACCAAAAGTTATGATCAAGGTTTTTGAAAAGACGGTCAACTCCAAAGTCAAGGTCAAAGGGTAAAAGTTCTTGGTATCCAGTGAAAGATCTCCTCACAAGGATGACATATGTGAAGTAAAAAAGCCCTAGCCCTTACCATTCAAAAGATATGGTCAAGGTTAAAGTTTTTTCATAAGTATGTATATCTACAAGGTCAAGGTCAGAGTTATTGGTATCCAATGAAAGGTCTTGCCAAAAAAAAAGTACAAATGTGAAATATGAAAGTCCTAGTATCTACTGTTCAAAAGTTGTGACCAAGGTTACATTTTTTAAATAGTAGTTTAAACTCCAAGGTCAAAGGGTCAAAGTTCTTTGTATCCAATGAAAGGTCTTTTCACAAGGATTGCATATTTCAAGTATGAAAGCCCCAGCCTTTACCATTCAAAAGTTTTGGTCAAGGTTAAAGTTTTTTCTTAAGTACGGAAATCACAAATGTCAAGGTCAAAGTTGTTGGTATCCAATGAAAGGTTTTCCTACAAAAAAATATATTTCAAATATGAAAGTCTTAGTTTTAAACATTCTAAAGTTCATAGCTCCACTAAATCAAAAGTTATGGGCAAGGTTAAAGTTTTTGTGACGGACGGACAGCTAGAAAGACTTACGGACAGACGAATGAAATTTAATATCCCCTCGCTTTCGAGAAAGCGGTGGACAATAAAGGATTTGTGAATGAATAATATTTGACGGATGGATATACTATTATGTTTATTGAAAGTGGTATTTTGTAATTTTAATTAGCAAAATCCAAAGAATTTTGGTCCCCCAATTTCGGAGTCTTTGTGGATGAGATGTTATTTTTATGACATATTGTGTCTAATATGAACACCCTATCATATGTCATTTATTAAGAAATTATCATTAAAATTGATTTTCTTAAAAAATAAGTTCAATTGTGAAGGTAAAGGTCAAGTGGTAAGAAATCATAGAACACTCCTTAATATCTTGTCACAGGTTATGCACATGTCAAATATGTTGATATGAAAACCCTATCTCTGTTCAATATAAGGAACAAGATGTGTTTGTGATGACCCCGTATGGCAGCATAACGAAGATTAAACTTTTCTTAAATGCAAATTAAATACATTATTACCCAAACTTGGGTTTTTCTCACAAGAAATATAATTGATTGATTGTATATTGTTTAACGTACCTCTCGAGAATTTTTCACTCATATGGAGACGCCACCACTTGCCGGTGGACGGCTACAAATTTTGTCCTATGCTCGGCACTCAGGGCCTTTGAGCAGTGAGGGATCTTTTTCGTGCCAGCACCTACTGCGTCACGGGACCTTGGTTTATACGGTCTTATCCGAAGGACCGTTCTCCACGTCCCGCAGTGGGATTCGAACCCGCGACGTAAGGATTGACTCCTTACTTCGCGACTCTAGAGCAGACGCTCTAACCACTGCGCCACGCGAACGACCTCACAAGAAATACGATTGTGAAATACAAAATCCATAGCACCTCCTCTTCAAAAGTTATAGTTGAGAATAAATTTTTAAAAGGTAGGCCAAACTCCAAGGTGAAAGGGCCTGAGATGTTGATTCTTAAGAAAGGTCTTGTCACAAGTAATACATATGTGAAGGTGATAACCTTAACTCTAACCGTTCAAAAGTCAAGGCCAAGGATAAAGATTTTTTAAAAGTAGTTCAACTCCATAGTCAAGGTGAAAAGGTAAAGGTTCTTGGTATACATTAAAAGTCTTCTCACAAGGAATACATATGTGAAGTATAAAAGCCCTAGCTCTTACCATTCAAAAGTTATGGTCTAGGATATAGTTTTTTCATAAGTTCGTCAATCTCCAAGGTCAAGTTCAAAACGTCAATGGTGTTGGTATCCAATGAAAGGTCTTGCCACAAAGAATATATATGTGAAATATGAAAGTCCTAGTATCTACTGCTCAAAGTTGTGGCCAGGGTTTAAGTTTTTTAAAAAGTAGTTAAAGTTCCAAGGTCAATGGGTCAAAGTTCTTGGTATCCAATGATTCTCACAAGGATTAAATATGTTGAGTACGAAAGCCCTAACCCTTACCGTGAAAAAGTTGTGGTCAAGGTTAAAGTTTTTATAAGTACGCAAAACTCAAAGGTCAAAAGGTCAAAGTTGTTGGTATCCAATGAAAGGACTTGCCACAAAGAATACATATATGAAATATGGAAATCCTACTATCTACCGTTCAAAGATGTGGCCAAGGTTAAAGTTTTAAAAAGTAGTTAAAACTCCAAGGTCAAGGTCAAAAGGTCAAAGTTCTTGGTATCCAATGAAAGGTTTTTTCACAAAGAATACATATGTTAAGTACGAAAGCCCTAACCCTTACCGTGCAAAAGTTGTGGTCAAAGTTAAAGTTTTTTTTAAGTACGTAAATCTCAAAGGTCAAGGTCAAAATGTCAAAGTTGTTGGTATCCGATAAAAGATCTTGCCACAATAAATACATATATGAAATATGGAAGACCTACTATCTACCGTTCAAAAGTTGTGACCAAGGTTAAAGTTTTAAAAAGTAGTTTAACTCCAAAGTCAAGGTCAAAGGGTATCCAATGAAAGTTCTTTTCACAAGAATGACATATTTGAAGTACAAAAGCCTAAAACTTTACAGTTCAAAAGTTATGGTCAAGGTTAAAGTTTTTCATAAGCATGTAGATCTCCTAGGTCAAGGTTAATAGGTCAAGGTTTTTTGTATCCAATAAAAGGTCTTGCCATAAAAATACATGTGTGAAATATGAAAGTCCTAGTATCAACCGTTCAAAAGTTATGGCCAACGAAATTTTTTATAAAAGTGGGTCAAACTCAAATGTCAAGGTCAGATGTGGTGGTACCAAAAAAAGGTTTTGTCACAAGGGCTGCAGATATGAAATATGAAAGTTATAGCTCCACTAAATAAAAAGTTATGGGCAAAGTTACAGTTTTTGTGACGGACGGACAGCTAGACAGCTAGACGGACAAACGGATTGACGGACACACCAAAGAGATTTAATGTCCCCTCGCTTTCGCGAAAGCGGGGGACAATAATATATGGGGTCCAGTTAGACATCATTATTATCATTGTGTTTTATGGACGACTCTTCATCCAGTGTTGTTTGATTTTGGGTTACCATTAACGCTGATTCTGTGGTCTAAGTAATAACTGGAAACAAAACATAAAATAACACAGAAAAATTACTAAAGGCGAAAAAATCATCATTACAGTTAAGAAATGGTTGTACTTGTGTTTTCCTTTGAATCTTAAAAGTTTTTATTGAAGGTAGTCCGAGCCAAAGGTTCTGAAAATCAGGTATTGCGTGATTGAAAATGACTGAGATGACTCAAAATTCACAAAGTTATGTGTATTTACCTATAGTGTTTCTTAAATAACATCTTTAAAGTTAATCATGAAACATACGGAGATAACGAACAGCATATGAGCTAAAAAAAATTATCAAACAATACAACTTTGAAGCAAAGCAAATATGGACTTCCAAAACATCAGGGGTGGAATCAGGTACCATAGAGAAGTGATCATCTTTTGCCGACTGGTCACACTCGCCGTGTGCACATTGTCATCACCGGAAAATAACGGAAAATTTTTCAACAATTCAGTGTCTAAATTAATATGTTTACGGTGTGACCGTTGGGGCGTGCGCAGTTACGTACTATCATAAACCTATGCATGTACTGCCTATCATTCAAGAATAAGAAAGAAAAAAGAAAACAAAAAGAAATCACTTCCAAAGCATCGGGATACAGATTCAAAATTTCTTGGACGTTTCCGACAAAATCGGAAATACCCTAACCGTTAAAGTGACAAAAGTATGACGTCAGATAAAAAGTTGTGTTGACTTAGGACGCAAACGATATATATTAATGGCATGGAGATTGCATTAAATCGTTGTTTCTATTTTTTTTCTAGTAAGTTGTTGCTATGTTTAATCCACCATGTCCGTGTTGCTATGTACCGCATGGGATTATTTGGAGTTTGGAATTTCTTCACGTGGGACAAAAAAAATTTCTTGGAACAATGTGCAGATGTCAACCTGAATTTCCTCTGTTCGTACACGTTTGTCTATTGAGCTCGCTACACGAGCGGCACTTTGCACCGCCTCGCTGCGCTCGCTATAATCATCCAATTAGTATGTAAAACGTCAGCTAGCTTTTAACTCAATTATTAACTGCATATGCTGACAAAGTCATTGTGTCGACCAAAACTTACAAAATGATGACTATAAACGAGACTGGTGATTTTCTAGTTTCGTCGACTTAAGCTTGCCTATCAATAACCTATTTATCATTTCATAGAACATGATCTTGCTGATCGAATCAATTGAGAGATATAAATCCTGTATACATACTGGTGATTATGTTGAAGGTATATTGCTGCATAAAGAATGGAAGAACTGCGAACAATAGTATTGTTCTCCCGCCTACCTCAAAGTCAATTTTTAAAAGTTAACATATTCGATAATTTTTTTATTTTCTTATAGATAATTGTATGGATTTTCATAAAACAATACTTATTTTGGAAAACAAAGAGAAATACCTCTAAAATTTTGGTAAAACTTGTGTTTTTACTATAGAAATAGTTAGTCGCAAATTCAGTTTATAAATAATGGACTAACAATAAGTGTGGAAGACGTCAGCATTTGACTCAATGAAAAATTATATATCTGTTAAGGTCATGCATTTTATCGACCATAGAATTTACGAAATGATGACTTTAAACGAGACTGCTGAAATCCTTGTTTCATCAACTTGATTGACAATATTTTACCTCATTTTAGAAATTGTTCATCCGTAAATTATGCGTATCGAATCAACTGAGATATATTAATTCCATATGCAGGTGATGAAGGTATATTGCTGCATAAGTAAGGGAAATTGACGATAGAAAAGTTAGTCATCACGTTTATCACTGAGCTTGCTTGTTAGATAATTTGATAAAAGAAACTTCGTAAACAGAAGAGTGTATATATGTTCTGTAGGTGACAAAGTTATGCTTTTAAAATAGGTTATTATATCTTTCTTAATGTTTGTCTAAGCCTAAGAAATAAAAAAAAGAATGGGTTTTTCTTTTATTCCTTCAAAAGAGGATTAAATTATTTTGCAAAATTGTCCTATATAACTTCTCAGAAAAGAAGAAAATGAACCTTTTGTTTACTACTAGAAAATCCTAATGACGGTACCCACTTTGACAAACGTAAGCACTCCTCTCACTGCAGGATACGTCGTTCCAAAAATAAATCATACAACCGAAACTCTAAGCAATCTTCAATTCCTCCGGAATTGTTTGGTTCGTCTGTGAAATACTTGATTATTTTATCAGGTTATACTCGTGGAAAAACATAAATGATACATGTAGTAAATAATGACATCTGAATTCCAATTTTAAATGTTCCAAATTATGATATTTTACCTTGTATTTAAATGTGTATCGGGTCTAATATATGTATTTCTATATTTAAAGAGTTAACAATTTTAATTGAAGTGTTTCAATTTCAATTTTATTTCGAGTTGAAAATTTTAAGCCATTGACTCATATGCAAACTACGTCAGAAAAAAAACTTAGATATGTCCCAAATTATTCGAATCGTTATATTATGATCTGTCGACACCTATTTAAAAAAAGGGAAGAGGGCTAGTGACAAATAAGTTAATGTAGCAGATTTTCATCAAAACATCTTTAATGTCGCCATTTCATAAATTGAATTCTTCGATTGTTATTATGATGTTGTTAACATGTATAACCTATCTATGGATCCCAATATTTCTTTACGTTTTTCAAACTGTTTGTTTTTTTTCAAATTTCTAAATATTCTGTCTATCTGAACAATATATAGGAATACAGCAGGTTGTGTTTAATCGTCCTAAGTATCTGACGGCCGCCCTAAGACCTAAGAATGGGCTTGAGTACATTCGAAAAATTATTTTCCAATCGTTAATACAAATCATAACATATGCATCGTTGCTGTTGACATACAAAAAAAATACAAAATGTTTTTAAAAATGAAGATAATATTTATTCAAAGTCATGTACATCAAAATGATTTGTTAATTTTTTATAGGAACTTCAAGAGTACTGTGCAACACTATTTCCAAGAAGTGGTGTAAATTAGATGTGGATACTTAAAGATTCCAACGAACTTTTAGACAATTGAAAACATTTTACTCTTACGCCGTAACTAACACCAACACCGACACCAGGGATAAAGAATAAGCTCATCAACACCTGATAGCACCACAGTATCTCATGGATTCGACAGCAAATGTATTCAGGTAAATAATCAGTTGATAAACTCGAAATTAGCAAAATATATATTACCTTTCTCCCAGTATCCCGGCTTAGGAACTGGAGTGTCATCCATCCATGTCCAAAGTCCAGAAGAAGAGGATTTTGAACCTCCAATATAATAGGAACCAACACTTTGATTTAGGTTTTCTGCAATTTGAAAAAAATCTCGAATTAAAATTGTTTTTTTAAGTTCGTCTCCTTCCACTACAAAACATATCCTTTGTAATACAAACGTTTTCATTATAAATACTAGTAGCAGTATTTACTTACTGACGACACAATTCTTATCAAATCTCGACCGAATAATAGCTAAAGATCCACCGGCATCTTCGCATTGCCCAGCTGCTTTATCCCAATTAACTTTCTGTTCTTCAAATGTATATGCAATTCCGTTTTCTGAACACGTCTCCCAAGAGCAGAAAACTTCAGATATGGAGTAAATACCTGAAAATGAAATTAAAATGTAAAAGAGGGAGTAAAAATAAAAGAGATAGAATCGAAAGAGAGAATTTTGTGATAAATGAAAACGATAATACAAACCAGTCAAAAAAAATAACATCGTGTGTTGGATTTTTGGCATGATCTTAAGAACTGGGTAACTCCTAAAACATATTCTATATTCGATGAACTGTAATGATGTATGTTTTATTTAAAGACAAATCAGGTTTTTTTTGCGCTTGAATTTTATCGAAACGTTGGCGTTCATTTCTTCCGCATTTACAGTAAATTGTAGTTGGTAAGCGGTCAAATTACGGTATTGTTTTGCTCTTACACAATCTCTGAATACCAGTACTTTACGTGTTTAGCTTTTCCTTGTATAGTCGCTAACTTTTTTGATACAACAAGGAAAGTTTTTGAAGAAAAAGGAATTAATTTAGTCGTATCTTAAAAATATATAATAATATATAGGATTATCTGTGACTTGATGTCAATTTCAATTATCATTTGCAGTTCAGATTAAGAAGGAGGATCGCACACTGCAATATTCTCTGGGCAGCGTAATACTGTAGGTAATTTTGCAAATTCAAAGACGCTTAAACTTTGCGATTTATTAAAAAGTAACAATCGCAAAGGTTTTATTTTCACGCTGCAAGAAATAATTATGAGATTTATATAAACATTGAAACGTTTTTTTAATCAATGAAAGCATTCACGGTGGGTTTAATTTCGCGAGAAATGATAAATCGCGAACAAAGTGAAATGAAAATTAGTTTGATTTTGTCGTTCTACAATGAACAAACGATTTGTATCAGAAAATTAAATGGCAAAATGCACACTCCTTTTACACTAAATAAGAAATGATAAAAGAGTTCAACAGATTATATAAACGTAAAGTATGTTTCCAGCAGACAACAATGTCGTCCTTGTTTGTAGGATCTTTCTTAAACTGTATTTGAGAAGAAGTTATTTTTTATTCTTCGTGGAAAATGTAACATTTACTCACAGTTCTCTTTCTAAGGAAAAAAAATTATTACTTTGTTTATATTTTTGAACATACCAGTTAAACAAGAAGAGTCTTTCTTTCTTTATAGAATTCTAAACTTAAGGTACATTGATACTCTGATAAGAGAGATAACTCTAAATGCCACAAATGTCTATTATTCCTTTATAAATTTGTCAAGTTTAAATGCCTTTTTTGTCAAATTTTACCCTGCAAGCCATGTTATAGTTGCTTGTATTTTATTCAGCGTATACATTTCCTTTGAAAAATCATAGTTATAGAAAAAATTCATATGAGTGAGCAGAGGGTTTATGAACCTTAAAAAACAACTCTATAAAACAAGGAAACATTGAGTCAAGCTAATGCTCTACCAAGCTCTTACCTTAACTCTAAGGAATAACTATTGCTGTAAACTACAAACTTCTGACGTATTTAAATTACACTCCGTATGCAGGTGATGAAGGTATATTGCTGCATAAGTAAGGGAAGTTGACGATAGAAAAGTTAAAGTCGTCACGTTTATCATATAACTTGGTTGTTTAGGTTACTATCAAGTAAAATATCCAAGTATGAAACAGATGTGTCAGATTCTGTGATATTCTTTATCTCAAGCTCTTCAGGATATATTGTATGGACGTAGGAATGGAAATTACCATTGTTAATTGACAATACGTCATCGATATATCTAAATGTCGAGTTGAAGGCCACAGCAAGTGTTTTCCTCTTTTACGCATGATTTTGCACAAATCGATCCTGCTTCGTATGAAATCAAAGGTGGTTCACAAAACCATTTTTAAAATTTACCTATAAACATATTTTCTTAAAAGTGCATAAAATCAATCCCTACGACCTTTCTTCATTTTTATATAACAATTCGTCATAATTAATTAAAAACTAGTCTTTTGATATCATAGACAAGTGTTTGATAAAAATGATAATAATATATAATAATTACTTTGTATGTAGTGTTCGGAGACTGGTTTTTTAACAAACTGCTGCACCGATTGGTATTAAAAGTGTTTTTTTTATTACCTGACCCTGGTTTTTATATATTCCTATGAGCAAAATTTATTTTAAATATCAACATAAAAAAGATAACGCTGACTATGACCTTCAATTCGACAATATTTATTGAATCAGCATGTAATTTCTACAATGGGGTTAATTATTGACAAACTAGTTGCTGAAACAAGAATATCAGCAGTCTCATTTAGAGTCATCATTAGCTCACCTGAGCCGAAGGCTCAAGTGAGCTTTTCTGATAAAAATTTGTCCGTTGACTGTCGCTGTCGTTGTCATTGTTGTCATTGGCGTTGTCGAAAACTTTTCACATATTCATCTTCTTCTCAAGAACCACTAGGCCAATTTCAACA